>NW_028261381.1:103620282-103840282 GCF_051295495.1 Thamnophis sirtalis | reverse complement strand
TCAGCTGCCTGACATTTTAATTTAAATAATTTTTTTTCCTCACAAGTAATACCTGGTGCGGCAACAGACAGCTGTTTCAACAATATTTAATTTACCTGTGAGATGAAGAGTAATATGAAAAAATCAGTCTCTGAGGTGGTGCCAGAATAGCAGTACAAGACTAATTCAAGGTTATGTCCTAAAAGTTTTATTTCAGCAAACTAGCTTATTTAAAACAAAATGAAAGGCTGTCAATGATTGACTAATTCAGCATGTTTCCTTTATACTTATTCTCATGTAAGACAACTTCTTCATTTTGTCATTTGAGTATTCCTTTCATTAAAAACAAGTCAAACTAACAAAAGGTATATACTGTATATGGTAACACATATATCTGTTCACATCTATTTTAACATCTATCCCTCTGGAATGAGCTGCCCCCGGAGCTTCGTATAATCCCCGACCTCCGGTCCTTCCGACGCGCCCTAAAAAGTTGGCTTTTCCAGCAAGCAAGCCTGGCCTGAACAAAACAAAATACATTATTGATTATTGTTAATTTTAATTGATTTTTTTAAAAAAAAATGTTATTGTTAATTTTAATTGGGTTTGTTTTGGATATTCTATTTAATTTTTAAAAAAACTTTTGTAATATGTGTTTTTTTTAATGTTGTACACCACCCTGAGTCCTTGGGGAAAGGGTGGCATATAGATCCAATAAACCTTAAACATCTATTTTAAGAATTCATTTTATCTCATGTAAATTCGTGAAGAAGCTATATCTGCAAATTTGTTAGACACTCTTGTCCAGATAAGGGTGTTCAGTTGTGCTGAAATTCCCCCCCTCCTTTTTTCTCTCTCTACACTTATTTTTATTTTCTGACTTCTAGCTTGCTCACCAACTTTTCTAAGATCCTTGTCTCCTGCTTCTTCTTAGCTGCTTCCTGGATCCTATTCACTTCCACACTGCTGTCCAAAGCCTAATTTTGAGAGGCAACCCTTTTGCACATAGGACATGTATGTTTGTTTTTATTCCCCAAACAATCACAACACTTGGAGAGTACTGGGTGATCGTTTTCACCTCGCTGAGGTGAAATGTTGACCCAAGGGTGGAGGGCATCTCCATGTCCTGTCTCAAGCTGCTCCAGCATTAAAGAAGAGAATCTCTCTGCTCTCTGCACTATATTTCTAGAAAATAAAGAATCAGGGGAAGGAAAATAGCACAATACTTGGCACCTTAATGTTCCTATATAAGAGAAAAGGGATAGGGAGGAAGTTAATTAAGTGCATCAGAGTTGGGCCAAATTTTTGATGACTGAATGAGAAAATGCCTGACATCTTGATCTGTCTCCATTAATAATTTGTAGTTCTTCCAAGGTCATTTCAGTAATCTCTTTGATCTATCTATCTTACCCATGTCTTTATCCTCTACTTCTTTCAACCTTGCCAGGCAGTGTATTTTTCCCCCTAGTTCATCATTCTTTCACATCACATTCTAGTCTCTGCTTGCTGATCAATGCCCTATGGGAAGAATCAGTCTTATTTGACCTAGGACCAACATTAGTTTTTTCCTCCAGTCCATGGTGTTCTTAGTAATCATCCCAAACCCCATAATTCAAAGGCATTTATTTTCTTTTGCTTACTTTTCATCAATGTCCAGCTTTCACGGGTAACTTTACCATGAGAAAGACCTTTGTTTTAACTGTCCCTGTCTTTGTTGTCATATAAATATCCTTATCTTTCATGATCGTCTCTAAGTTTCTCATTGGTTTTCTTCCTGGAGTTAATCTCCTTTTTATTTCTCTAGCATTTTCATCTTTATTTCTGAGCTCAAGAAAACAAAATGATCTACCATGCTTCTTTATTGATTTACTTCATTACTTCATAATCAAATGCCAGTTCACTTACCAGGCTCGCTGACTTAAACTTTGCCTTCCTTATATTTAACATCAAACCAGGTTTTTCATTTTCAAAACATGTGCTTCTAAGCCAATGGTGGGATTCAAAAATGTTTACTACCGGTTCTGTGGGCATGGCTTGGTGGATGCAGTGTGGCTTGGTGGGCATGGCTTTGTGGGTCTGGCAGGGGAAGGATACTGCAAAATCCCCATTCACTCCACACTCCTGGGGGAAGGATACTGCAAAATCCCCATTCCATCCCTACCCCACTAACCTGCTTTCCAGCTCCTGTTCTCCTGTTCAGGGCAACAAAATAAGATCAGCTGGGAGGCTGGGAGGCAGCGGAGGCGGGGGCAGCCTATTGGCTGGTTCTCTGAACTACTCAAAATTTCCGCTACCGGTTCTCCAGAACCTGTCAGAACTGGCTGAATACCACCTCTGTTCTGAGCCACTTTTCAACTAACAAAATGGTATTGTCTGCACATCTAGACTTTTTACTTCCACTTTGGATCCCAGCTGCCTATCTTCCAAACTGTCATTATTATAATGCAACTGTTGTATGTTAATAAAATATGGGTATACTATGTATTCTTTTCTCATTCCTTTCTTTCCCTGTTTTGAAATATTGCTTCTTGCAACTCAGTTCTTCCAGCAACTTCTTGTTCATTGTAAAGATTCCTCAGAAGAAAATATGTTCCGGCACACGTATCAAGCCTAATGTATTCCACACAGTAGTCTTTTACTTATGACATTGGCTCAACAACTGTTGTAGTTACAAAGGTGTTGAAAAAATGATGAGCAACTGGTCCTTGCGCTTATAAACTTCACAACATCCAGGTGGTCATGTCATCAAAATTTAGGAACTTGGAAACTGGCATGAATTTACAATGGTTGCAGTGTCACGGAGTCATGTGATTGCCATTTATGTCTTCCCAAGGGAAATCCAACAAACAAAATCAAGATAGGAGACAGATTTTCTTAACAACCACAGGAAAAAAGGTTGTAAAATAAGGAACAATTCACTTAACAACTACATTGCTTGACAAGAGAAGTTTTGGTCCCAATTGTGGTCTCAAGTCGAGGGCTACCTGTACTCAAGCTATATCAACACAATTATAACTGATATAGTCAGTAAAAGAAGATAAGCCTCAGATGTAAATTATTTCATTTTCTCCATTATCCTTTTTATGTCAGCTACCTGGTCCCATGATTCCTCTGCTTTGTTTTAAACCTTACTCTTGTTCTGAGTCCCTTCCTTCATTCATGGCTCTGTTCTTCTAAGATTCAAAGAACTGGATAGAACATGTAAAATATATAATGTCATGCCCGTGTCGGAGCCTGAATATGCAGGCGAAGATGAGTTGGAACAGAAGCCGACAGAGATCGAGGAGGCAGCTTTGGAGGAAACTGGGGAAGGGCAGAGCCAGCCAGACCAAGGCATTTCAGGAGTAGAACAGCTGGTAGACAGGGAGGAACAGGGGCAATATGAACATGAGAGACAGAGCTTAGGCAATGAGCAAGGAGCACCCCCTCCTGATCCTACAGCACGAGGAGAAGAGAGAAGGCAAGAACAATGCAGACTGAGCCAGCTATGAAGGAGGAGAGTGTCCTGCCCCCATTCACAAGGCACATCTGGGGACTGACTTATAAGGAGATGCCAGTGGAAGGGGCATTTGTCAGGAACAAGTGTTGAATCTGTGGAGCCTTGTGTGGACTTGCCAACGTCTGGAGATTATTGTGTTCTGTCTTATGGAGCTTGCCTGATTTGTTTGCTTCTGGCTCTGGTTACTGTTTTGCTAACCTTGCTAACTGGACTTCTTGCCTTGGTTACTACTTTGCTCACCTTGCTTACTGGATTTTCACAGCCAGAAGCTGTTGAAGATGCATGTGAGGGCTTTGCTCCAGGACTTGTAGTAAACACGGGGATGTTTGGGGGCAAAGTTGGAACAATAAAGGGGAGTTAGACCTGTTCTCTGGCTGTGTTGCTTTTGTGCCATGCCTCGGGTCATCACATATAAAGTAACACAGACATTTAGTTAATATAAAAGCAAGGGAACAAAAATGGATGTTTATTAAAGTATTAAAAATATGATCCTTGTATAGAGCATCTACACTGTATCACTACTGACTTATCCCAGCACTAAAAATATTTATACGCTTGTCTCCATGATAAGGAGAAATATTTCCAGGCCTGGAGATTGAACCTCCCTTAGGCATTTCTGCCTCCCAAATTGTTCTCCAATGCTTTCCACTTGCTGGAATATAGTCTAAGAGGTTATAATTATCCTTTGATTGACAATTCCATCTCCTAATCATCCCAGTCTAGTCTATATCCTTTTCTAGCAGAGTCAAGTCTTACAAGCATATTCTCTCTCCACATATCATCTACAGTCATGTTTTGATGTAATTTTTCAATATTCTATGGACCTTGTTTGTTTCTATCAAATTTCTTATGTTTTGCTCTAGAGCAGTTCTACTTTGGATATACAATGCAGTTTCTTCTCATACTTTTTAGCCTCTTCAAAAATTATCTCATGTTTCTTTTCTCGTTATTTTCTTCAGTGCTATAGTCCATTAGCTTTATGCATGGCTAATGATGTTTCTGAGTCACAATCTTTGACCCAGCTGGGGTCAAACATAGTAAAGTGGCTTTGAGACTACATGTACTCTCAGCATATATATAAGCATAAGGATAATGCTTTGAAAGTAACAGATGGTATAACCTAAATATTAGAAAAATAGGATTATTATTTCATTGCCTAACCACCTACAAGGTAAAGTAATGTTTTTTATAATGAAGCTGGACCTGACATACATATGTTCTTCAGAAAAAAAAGGAGATGGAGTGATACAACTAACAGGTAAAATACTTGCTTTTGCATGAACCTCAAGTAATAAAAATGCAAGTTTTAGGATATGTTGCCTTGATGGGTTTGCTGCTTTGGTACATACTTCCTGCTATATGCTCTTGCTCCCAATTGATGATCAGAATTATTTACATATCCAGCAACTATCTTCTCCTCTTCTCCTTTCGTTTAGGATTGTTTTGCTGAACAAGTGTGCTGGTGTAATGTGTGTGCTGCAGAGGTGAGTTGCCAATATTTTTACGAACGGTTTGTGCACGCTCCTGTGCATGCTTGCACATGTGTGCACATGCACATGACACTTCTGCACATGCACAGAAGCATCCAGGTGGGTGGGTGGGCGGAGCCTCCTGCTGCCACTACTACCGGTTTGCTCGATCTGAGCCGGGAGCAACCCAACTCTGCTGTGCTCGTGTGTGTGTGTGTGTGTGTGTGTGTGTGTGTGTGTGTTTGTGTATGAGAGAGAGAGAGAAAGAGAGAGAAAGAGAGAAAGAGAGAAAGAGAGAAAGAGAGAAAGAGAGAAAGAGAGAAAGAGAGAAAGAGAGAAAGAGATGATTGAAAACTTTTTTTATACTGTGTTGCTGATTATTTGTCAATTTGTATGCTCTTTCAGTCAGAGGATCTCTCTGACTGAAAGAGCATACAAATACCACCATAGGGTTAAAAACTTCAGATAAATACCAGCTAAAATCAAACAGACAACATCAAGAGGCTCCATGGCAGACACTCAGACTCCACTCAAACACTCCTCCTTTGTGATAGAATTTCTCAGAAAACCAACTGGCATTGTTGCGGAGAGAGAGACGGTTTAAGTGGAAACCTGCCAATGTACCTTCATTCTAGGATCTAGGATCTTACACTTTAACCAAATAATCCAACAGAATAGTCCCCAAGTGCTCTCTGGAAACAAGGTGAACTATCAGGTGATGGGTTGGACTAATCCAATATGCCCTGCCTCACTACATAGGGGAGTAACATTAGAAAGTTCTAGTGACTATGAGACAAGACAGATGTTAACACACATACCTCATATTAAGATCGCATTTTATTTTAGTGATTAAATGCATTTAAAATTGGAAATGTAATATTAATTTTAAAACATTGAAAAATGTTAAAATGCATCTATTTGCTGCATCTAGGTATTGCAGCAATAAATACATTATTAAATTAAATTCTAATGCTTTTCAATTATTTTATTCTTATTGCTTCCATCATCTTCTTTGAATTAATTAATTAATTAATCCTACACACATTCATTCTTTTTAAGAACTCATCCTGTATGTTGCTGAGACGGTAAATGCATCCAGCATCTTTATACATTTCATGATGTAAGATAACATGTAATAAAGATATGGAGTTTTTTATTTTATTTCTACAACTCAACTTGTCAATACGGCAGAAGTGTCTCTTTCTAGAGCAAACACCTTAGAGCATTGCTAAGAATGCCTGCTATATATAAAATGTGAAACTTATATACAGTAATATTGCCTATTAAAGGCTATTATTTAAAAGCTCCCTAGAGCTAGCTGGGAACAAATGCATTTCAATGAAAAATTAATCTTGGTATTTCAAAGGCAATTATTCATATGTCTTTCAAATACAACCGTATAACAGTTTATACAGATGCACAAAAAGACAGGGGGGAAAGAATCTTTCATATCTCAATTGTAGACATCTATCATCTCCTTCAAGTTAACAAGATTTCAATGAGACACACAGACAATATAGATGAGTAGTTGGTGGTATCACCACCTGTCACCAGGAAACCAGCGTGTTTAATTTATGTGGTGAAATTAAATTCTTATGCACATACAAGAAAAGCATTTCTGGACACTTTGAATCCAAGTTAGAAAATCAGAATTTTAATATTCATGCATGCTTCTTTATCCTGAGATCTTAAGACTAATTTGGGGGTGGTAGTCTCAGCCAATTTAGCATTTCATTATTCCATTTTTCTCAGAGACAGAGAATTCTTCTTCATTCTAGTTCTATCCTTTTTTGGATGCAAGAATCCACATAAAGTACTTGCATGTTAATTGATCACAGGTGCTGTCATCTGTGTAGTTTAGCCTCTTTCCTAAGATCAGGAAACCAAAATTCTGAGACAAAATAATAATTTCCTATGACAACAACCCCAAACAGAACATAGAAAATGGGTTTTTCATACATGCATTGAGTTGATCCTATTTCTAAATGTCATAAAAAGGGGGCAAAGTTTTAAATCTCACATGCACCAATGATTTTAGAGAGTAAGGGAGATGAACCTGATGGAAGATGTTTAAGGAAGCTTCGGTGCCAAGGTGACAAGGGATAAAATATTATCTAAATCCAGAACAACAAAACATTCAGAAGTAGTTTTAGACAAATACCTTCCTAATTCACTTAATATAAGAAGGGTGTAAAATAAAATAAATAAGTAAAATAAAATAAATGTACAAAATTAGACTTGCAAGATTCTGTTATTATGGTCAGTTACAATAAATCAATTTTAGCATTCCTGTGGAATTGATTTGTTGGTAGAATCCACCTAGTGGGGTTGACAGTAATGGCATTTGGTCATCAGCCACAGTACTTTAAAATGTTACTTTTCAAACATGTAATAATGTGTCATCTGTTTAATTTTTTTTTTAAAGGCAGCCTCTATTCTACATTAAACAAGGAACAGATTGAATAGGTTGTGTGTGTGGGGGGGGAAGATTTTTTAAAAATCAGAGATGTGCAAAAATCATTCAGTGCACACTGATCATTTACGTGGCATTTTGTATGTCCTTCTTTATGGTTTTAACTTTTGAATTGAGTAGGTAAACTAATAGGTCTTTTTCTTCCACATTTTGGCATTCGGAAAAGTGATTAAAATTAGTTACAAACAAGCAAATAAAATATGAATGGGAACTGAGAAAATCCATTTGAAACACCTTTCCCCAATTTGTTATGTAACACATATATTAAGTTGTGATGATGTGGAATTATGGGATCTGCAAGTCTCAAAATATGTATAGGGCATTTTCCTGGGAAATTGAGTTATCTTTAGTATTCAGTATAAGTGTATATCAATTCCCATTTCCATACAAATCAAAATGGTTCACATTATAAGAGTTAAAACAAATTTAAAACATTTTAGAATGAGAAAAAAATTGAGTGAACATGCCTGGAAACATTGAATTTTTAGAAAACTAATTGTACTGTAGACATTCCCATATTTTAAAGAGATAGAAATTACAGTAAGCATTAACCTTATCTTCTTTCTGTTCTGAGGAAAAAAAATATGAACTTACTTAATTTTCACTGCTCTATTTTAATTTTATTTTTAAAAAAATCACTAAGGGTTCAAGAACATTCTATAATTTCTAATATAAATACATTCTTATAATTTTATTACTATGTAAAAGCATATTCTTCATTACTTCACTATTTTCATTCTCATTGCACAAAACAACTACTGGTATTTAGAGTCGTCCCCCCCCCAATTAATTGTCATAAAAATGGAGTGTTTAGTACTCAGCAAGTGGGGAAATACTTATGAAACAGTGGTGGGATTAAAAATGTTTTACTACTGGTTCGGTGGGTGTGGCTTGGGTGGGCATGGCTTGGTGGGTGCAGCAGGGGAAGGATACTACAAAATCCCCATTCCCACCCTACTCCAGGGAAGGATACTGTAAAGTCTCTATACCCTCCTTACTCCAGGGGAAGGTTATGTAAAATTCCAATTTCCTCCCAATCAGCTGGGACTCAGGAAGCAGAGTATAGAGGGGGATGGGGCCAGACAGAGATGGTATTTACCAGTTCTCTGAACTACTCAAAATTTCTACTACTAGTTCTCCAGAACTGGTCAGAACCTGTTGAATATCACCTCTGTTATGAACTCATTTGTTACCCAACCAAGTCTAGTTCAATTAATTGTGGATACATGGAAGTTATAGGAACTATGGAAGTTCAAGGCTACCCTTGAAAAGTGTTTGGAGACTGCAACTAGTCCAGAATGCAGCCGCGCGAGCGATATTGGGTGTACCTAGGTACACCCATGTTACACCTATCCTCCGCGAGCTGCACTGGCTACCCATTGGTCTCCGGATGCAATTCAAGGTGTTGGTTATTACCTTTAAAGCCCTACATGGCTTAGGGCCAGCATACCTCCGAGACCGCTTACTGCCACATTCTTCCCAACGGCCGGTGAGATCCTACAGGGTGGGCCTCCTTCAGATGCCGTCAGCCAGACAATGCCAGCTGGCAGCTCCCCGGAGGAGAGCCTTCTCTGTGGCTGCTCCGACCCTTTGGAACGAGCTACTCCCAGAAATCCGGACCTTGCCCACTCTCATGGCCTTCAGAAAAGCTGTTAAAACCTGGCTATTCCAGCAGGCCTGGGGCTGTTGACCTCATTGTTGAGGTCCAGCCCCGATCGTAACGAATGTATGTGTGTTGTTTTAACATGTTTTTATTGTCATTTTTTATTATTATTCTTTCTTTCAATGTAAGCCGCCCGGAGTCCTCCGGGATTGGGCGGCCTATAAATCAATTTAATAAAATAAATAAATAAATATTTATTTATTTTGTTCATTGTGGAATAACCTTGTTTGTAATGTCCAGTTTTCTTTAAAAAGCATCACAAATGTTTGCATTAATTAATGTATTTATCAGTGTTTCTTTAAGAAAATCAATTTCAAAACAGCAAAAACAGCAATTTCAGGTAAGTTAGAAAAAGAAAAGGATTAGTATGTGGAATATTCAGCCTTATTGGCATGTCTTCCTATTTATCTGGAAAAGAAAAAAAAATTTTTTTCCTGATTTTTCAGTTTCTTAATTCTAAATTAATTACTCCAAAGAAAGAGAATACTATTTTTGCAGCAAAAATATCTGCTGTGGTAAGTTGGATTACTACTTCAATAATTGCTAAACCTCAATGTTTACATGATTTTCCCCAGTTCCCTGATGTAATTGAAAATCATCAAACTTATCTCCTGAATTGATCTTCCTTTATCCTGAAATATATTATAGTTGATTTAACAGGAAGGAGATAGTTGGGTGTCTAAGTCACAGTCAACTTTTCTTGAGCTATGAAGTACCACTTGTGGAGTATTAAAGTATTGAAAAAACTTTAGTTGGAGACAATGCTTGTTCCATTAATATTTGTGGTGTCCATTGTTTATACTGTCTATTTCTCTTCCTTTAAACTAAAACAAATTGGAAATAAGCAACTTTTCTCAGCACTTTGATTAGTGCCACAAAAATGTGGTTCGGATAGTTAATAATATTTCTCTTCAGCCCCATATTGAGACCTTTGGCTCTGAAGATTTCATGATATTTTTAAAGATTTTTGTTCAGCAATTGTCATCAGACTGGGCCCTGTTCGTAATTGTCATAAAAAATCATGTGGAATAATTAATAATTTTTTTGAAAGTATTTCACAGTGTCTACCATATTAGCCTTTGCTTTTGCAAAATTATTTTCCTAGGAAAACTGTATGCTATTAATTTGTGACTTTACTTTCTTTTAAATCTTATCTTAGATATATTTGTAGCATTCTTCATGACAGAGATAAGTACTAGCTATGAACTTGTGGTTTCTTATAGCTTCCATTAAATATTTAGTACTGTACTTTTTAAAGACTCTATTGTTTCAATAAAAAGGAGTTTCTTCTTTCTGATGATCCATGATAGAAGATACATACATGATAGAATAATTAGGGACACTGCTCCAACATTCAAGATTTATCACTCAATTATCTGCATAATTCTCACTTTCTTTTTTGTATCCACTTTATTAAACCATTGCCCTACAACTTGTGTTGAGTGAATTGCATCTTAGATTGAACTGATTGAACCTTATCAATGAAATATAGATTCTTGACCATATGGAGGCATCTATTGGATAAACAAAGTCAGTCATATTTATCTTCAAATAATAAATATAATACCATTTAAAATTATATTCATAAGCTCACTTTATTTTTAACAATTTGTTAAAAAAATTACTCCTAAAATTATATTGTACCCCCTAAATACCACCTGGTAAAATACCTTACAAATTCAGCTTGACTTCAGCTTGTCTAGAATGCAGCCGCGCGAGCGATCGTGGGTGCACCTCGGTTCACCCACGTAACACCTATCCTCCGCGAGCTGCACTGGCTGCCTATTGGTCTCCGGATACGCTTCAAGGTGCTAGTCGTCACTTATAAAGCCCTTCATGGTATTGGACCTGGGTACTTGAGAGACCGCCTGCTGCCAATTACCTCCACCAGACCGATTAGATCCCACAGATTAGGCCTCCTCCGAATTCCATCCGCTGGCCAGTGTCGACTGGTGACTACCCGGAGGAGAGCCTTCTCTGTGGCTGCTCCGACCCTCTGGAACGAACTCCCCGTGGAGATTCGCACCCTCACCACCCTCCAGGCCTTCCGCAAAGCCCTTAAAACCTGGGTGTTCCGACAGGCCTGGGGCTAAAGAACCGTGCCCCTATCTCGAATGGTATGATTGTTGCGCTTTTAAATTATGTATTGTTTTATGTTGTTGTCAAATTGTTTGTATCCCCCCTTCCCTTGCTTTGAGCTGTGAGCCGCCCTGAGTCCCTCTCGGGGGAAAAGGACGGCATACAAATGAAATAAACAGTTAAACAGTTAAACAGTAAACAGTTAAATGCAGTTAAGAAAATGCTATTTCTAAGGGGAAAAGATTCAGGAGTAAGGAAAATACCTATTATATCTTTAATAGCTTTGGTTAATAAAAATAGAATCCAGCAAAAGTATCTACTTCAGGGCAAGCTTTAAAATGACATTTAATTCTCTGTAGACACAATCCAGCCCACTAAAATATTGATGGAGAGACTATCTGTCTTGACCCAATCAGACCAATGAATAATACACAGCCTCCAGTCAAATATTGTTTACTTAAGAAAATTTTAAGACTTGATACAAGTCATTAAAATGTTGAGCTTCAGGACATAGGAAGTCATCTCTGTACATTGCTCTTGACTGCTAGCCCCAGATTTTTCTCTTCACAGCACAGAAAGGTAGACAGTTTACAAAGCAGTCCACTGCATGTTTTGACAGCAAAAAAAAAAAAGTGATTTATGCAAGTCCGCTAAGTCACTCCAGTGCAGGGAGAAAAAAAAATTAGACATTTGAAATTGTGATTTTTACAACAAATGGGGAGGAAAAGTGCCTGACTAGCCTTTTGAGACACTTGACTTAAATAGTTCTACATATCAGTCTAATGGACATTGGAGGACATCTCCCCAAGGCAGCAGAAGACTGGCAAGCAGAAGTAGAGTGGCTAATATTCTATTTATACTGTCCCTCTAAAATGAGAAACTAGCCATTCTCCCTTGGTGCTCACTTTCATTATCAGGATGATGTTTGGTAGAAAAGGCTCTAATGGGTTGGTAGAATAATCCATGCTACAGAAATTATCACAAATAAAAAAGAGGGACACCTCACTTCTGTATATTAATTTCCTACATATTAATTTCAGCTTATTCTATGTTCCTTTTCAAAACCGCACGAGAAAGGGAATAGTGCTGCTGTTTCTAATATAGTGTAGCTATATAGGAGGGCTGGCACATTTGTTCCTACAGCACGTACAGATAAGTGGCAGATCCTGTATTTCAGACGAACAAGGATAATAAAATACAGCAAACTAATCACAGAGTCAGTGGACAATCAAAATAAGGGGTAGTAGCACTAACAAATTTAAAGAGCACAAAAGCATTCACTTGTATGATCAAAACTTTCATAGGATTACTCGTGGAGGATTTTCAACTGCAATTTCATTCTAACCATAGCTCACATCTATAGCTGGGGAGTGCTTGGCTTGCAATATGCCCCAATGTTGCCTAGCTGTTACTATTCATCAACTTTGACATGTCTATCTAATCTCTGAGTTTACACTGTACTTTTTCCTTAATGTGAGTTGTACAGTATAGCATAGCGTATAAGCAGAGCTTTTGTGGTATGGCTCTATACCGTAAACTGTTTCATAGCTTGGAGCAAGGTGTGAATGATACTTAAAACCACATCTAAGCAGATGAACAAATTCAGTAACGCTAGACATGAGCAATAGCTTAATACAATCTGTGTACCTAACTAAAAGGTAAAGCAGCTCCAGCTTGATGTACAATGATCATCAAATCAATTATAAAAAACACACATTTGAGTGACTTTTTAAATTAACAAAAATATAGTCTCACAAATATATTGGCACAAACCTGTGCGTATAAAATATACTAGCATCAAAATAAGTTTTATTGTACCCACCCATTGTCACTTACCTGTGAGATGCAGCCATATAAATTTGACAGATAAATAAATAAATCAGGTATGAAACTTAATGGGCTCATTTGCTCCAAACAATACTATTGTTTACTATATAAGCAGGCATTTTCTTGTTCTGAATTTAAAAAAAAACACTTATATTTACTATATAAATCAGGATTTTCTAATTCTGGATTTAAAAAAAACAAGCTCCCGCAATAGTGAAACAATGTTGCTTTTCATTTAAAAATGACAGTAAAGGCAGAATAGGTTACATTAAGCATAAACATAGCTTTTATCTTTATAGACTTGGCTAAGATCCATCATATCATAATCACTACTCAGTAAAATGCTGAAAAACAAATAAACCACTATTATAAACTGAGACATTTATGACTTGCATGCACTTTCAACAATTGTTTGAGCTTTCCCATTAAGAAATACAAGTCAGACGTATTCCAGTGAACACATTGTTTTAAGAATGTGAGCTTACAACCTTTTGAGTAAGGATCTTAAGGCATAGGGAGTGTTGCATTTTGAAGTAGTTGTAACCAATGAAGTGGTTTTATATTTTTTTGACTTTTTAATATCCTGACAATATGTTAGAATTTTATAAAGACCACATGCATTTTACAGTTATGAAGATTAAATGAGGAATACTGTGGAACATTTAAATAACATTTTTATACTTTCATAATATCAGGACAATAGTCTGCAATTAACTAATTAAAAAGGAAGCGTTTTGATCTTTTTGCTATGTCTATTTATTTATTTGCCACACATCTCTCTGTGGGCTACTCCGGGTGGTTTATGACAATAAAGGGAGGCAAAAAATGTGAACACAACAATAGCAAAGGAATTCAAATAAACAATGGAAGTACAATGATATGAAATTTAAAAAGATGGGCGAAAGGGGGCCAGGAAGCACAGGCGATGGTGGTGGGATCAGCAGAGAAGGCTCTTCTCCTGGATATTCTCAGTCGGATATCTAACAAACCGGATCTCATCAACTGGATATATAACAAACATATACAGTGACGTGAATGAAACATTTTTCGGTTGGCATTTGAATTGTTCATGTTCAGGACCTGAGGTCCCACTGTAGTATGCTTTTTGTATCTAGGTTTCTTTCTTTGAAATTATATATATATATATATATATATATATATATATATATATATATATATATATATATATATATATATATATATATATATATATATATATATATATATATATATATATATATATATCCAAAATAGACCAAGCCAAAATAAATAATGTTTTCTTCAAAGGTGCTTAAGACTCTGTCCTTTCTCCTACTTTTATTTATTTTTTAAACTTGCATTTGTAGTTAATCCGAGCTTTGTTTAGTTCTTTATTATCTGACTGAATTTTCTCTCATGAATAGTCTTGCGATGGCTCACAACAAATCCAAAAGCAGAGAAATAGCAACTAAAAAAATAATAATTAAAAATTGAAGGAATTAAAACAAAAAAACCAAACCAGTTAAATAAATAACAAGCAGCTAAGTCATGTTTAAGCCCTGAAGATGCAGCATATCTACAGGGCTTAAACATGACTTACTACTACAAGTATTTGCTGCTTTTCTAAAGGGTAACTGGGTGATGGTAAGGCCTTTGGTTGGGAGGAGACAAATTAGTCCACTAAAGCTGCAGTCACTAGAAGCCTTCTTTGAGGCTATTTCACCCCCCCCACACAAACACAAAAAGCTGCTTGGGTGGGGAGGAAGGATCCAAATCAGCCCTTCCTGACTGAATACATAAGAGAAACTTGATCTAAAAATTACAGGATTTTAGATGTCATAACCAGCACTTTACTCAGAAACAGTGTGAAAAATTATTTTCCGGTGTCAGCAAATAGGCTGCCACGTTCTGCGCCAGCTGTCATTTCCAAGTAATTTTGAAAGTGTTGCAGTAATCCAGTCTGAAAGTAATGAGAACCTGAATTTCTGTCACTCAGGCCCTCTGTTTCTATACCAGTTGCAGCAAAGGCCACCACCTGGATATAGGCTGTACCTGTTGATTTGAGGTGAAGTTGTGAATCAAAGAAAATCTCCAGTTCACAGACCTGGGTAGAGCCCACAAATGAGCTAGCAGTTAGGCAGGTTTCCGAACAGTCAGCAAATCTCCCCACTAGGATTCTCTTTGAGCTTGATTCAGTCTCTCCAATTCCCTATATCCTCCCAAGACTGGATAATGACATCCACTGCATTTCTTGCTTGACTCCAAAAAGAGACATGCAATGCATTTTATCATCAGGACACTGATCTCTTTTTTGAGGCACATTATTTTATTTTTTATTTATTTTATTTATTAGATTTGTGCCCATCTCCTCTGGAGGTTACCTCTCTCAGCGATTTTTATGTAGATATGAAAAATATATAATATCTCATAGAATATAGCCAAGACTTGATCACAATCCCGTGATAACAACAACTGGAATTGCTATTCAGGAAGGACCAGGACCAGTATAAAACATTTTTTTTCACCACTAACTTTTGTTCTTGGTCCAGAAAATTGCCATGAATAAAGGTACAGAATCACACTGAGATGTCTCATAGAACCAGAACTGCAACCATCTGTCTAGGTCCCAATGAAGGTCATCCATAACAGTAACCAATATCATTTCTGTTTGACAGCCGTACTTGAAACTCAAATGCAAAAGATCAAGATAATCTTGATACAAGCTCTCAAATTCATGTTCCACAGAATCCCCCACAGTCTTCCGTTAAAGGAGAATGGAAGAATAGGTGGAAATTGTCCAGTGCAGATGATTCAAAAACCTTATTAGAACAAATATAAATGAACTCATTCACTTCTATTCTAGCTATTAGTTAAATCAATCAGTCAGTCAGTCAGTCAGTCAGTCAGTCAGTCAGTCTGTCTGTCTATCTATCTATCTATCTATCTATCTATCTATCTATCTATCTATCATCTATCTATCTATCTATCTATCTATCTATCTATCTATCTATCTAATCATCCATCCATACATGCATCCATCCAGTATAAATGTGAATCTAGTCTGAAATTGTGTCTGCTTGTAAAGGCATGTCAAGAAACTTATTTATTTCAAAAAATTAATTATCCGGTTTACATAAGTAGTTAATCAAGCAGAGTCGATTTCATGGTGCATAGACACTGCTATCCCACTGCATCATACACAAGATAAGGAACAAATTGAAATTGCTCTTTAAAACATCAACAATCAACCAGGGAATATAGATCCCATTGCAACAGTTATATGTACTCTCACTAAAGTACTAAGTTACTTCACAATTTATAGCATGTTATAGCATTGATAATATTACCTGATGAATAAAGTTCAACATACAGTAGTTAATACAAGAACTCCAAGCACAAGCATCAAGATCCAATCTTATTATACAGTAGTGTTCTATGGCAATGTGATCAGGCTCAACACTTATCCAGACTTCCCTTTTTACTCACAACCCATTGATACTAGCTTTTAATTTCAGAACAGAGTGGTGTTTTTTCAAGATGTGGTGGAGCCCAACAATTTGTTTAAGTTGGGTGCCAAGTAAAGAAAGAGCAATTTAAATCAAAGCAATTCATTCTAGTTTTAATGTTATCACTGTCTGATTCAAACTACAAATGATGTCAAATGCATCTTTGATTCTTCTTCTCCTGATTCTCTGGTTTTTCTTTAAAATACAAATAGTTGCAAGAGGAGGCAACTGCAAATGGATTACAATGTGGACATAGACCAATTCTTCTTTTCCTGTGCCATTTCCCTCTCTATTGGTTTCTGAAACAAAGATCAACTTCAGAAGAGTAATTTTAGCAACAAAATTACGAGTGAAAGCATTAATGCTATTTCCTCTCCATTCTGCAGTGTCAGAGTCCCTTGGAAATCACTATTGATCAATGTCATACTTTAATACAATAAACAAAAGTCAATCTGGTAGGAAGCTTGGGAAATCAGTAATAATTGTGAGAGGATGTGCAAAAATAAGAAGTACATGGAAAATTTGACCATCAGACAGGTCACTTCCATGCTAGAGCTGGAACAACAATGTCCAATATCCACTACACAAATCAGCATACTTCTTTCACTTCACAAAACAGACTTTTACTCACCAGATTTAGTTGCAAAATAAGTCTTAGATGAACCATTATTTATAGTACTTCTAAATTACCCCGAAATATCCTTATATCTTTTAATTTGTTTTTCTGTTTACTTTAGAGAGTCATTTTTGTTAAATGTTATATTTTTTCCATATCACCAATTTTACAGCTGTCTTCTTATGTATACATTAATTGATAACCTTCAGGCCATCTTGTCATAGTGAGGATGCAAGACAAAGAAGCTTAAAAGGTAACATACTACAACTGTGAGTGACAACATTTTCAGGCATCAGAAATCTGTTATCTCTCCTCTCCTCTCCCCTCCCCTCGAATCTTCTCAACCAATTTATTCATCATGCTAAATAATCATGGATAGAAAACAATTACATGTACTTATAATATATGTTTGAATGCTGTGGCTCAGTGTCTAAGACGCTGAGCTTGTCGATCAGAAAGGTCAGCAGTTTGGTGTAACAGAGTGAGATCCTGTTGCTTGTCCCAGGTTCTGCCAACCTAGCACTTCGAAAGCATGTAAAAATGCAAGTAGAAAAATAGGTACCACCTTTGGTGGGAAGCTAACAACGTTCCATGCACCTTCGGCATTTAGTCAGGCTGGCCACATGACCACGGAGGCATCTTTGGACAGCGCTAGCACTTCAGCTTTGAAACAGAGATGAGCACCGCCCCCTAGAGTCGGGAATGACTAGCAGATATGTGCGAGGAGAAGCTTTACCTTTATAATATATGTAATTCAATTATATCATAGTGTAAATACTTCAGTGTACACAAAAATCTGTGGAGAATTCCTCTCCCCCCACCCCACAAGTAACCCAACATACCTTCAGTTTTCTTATATGCCAATTCACTATAATTCAGTTCTTCATGAAAAGCTGACGCTGATTAGCTTTGCCCTCGGAAATGCAGGTTTCAATTCAGAAAATCTATTCCGGCTATTTTTAGGGGGCAAAATATGCAAAGTGATTTGAAGAGAGTGCATTATTTTGCTTTCCTATCCTTAAGGTAATGCAATCCATCGCCTGGTAACAGGTACACTACTTCATATATATGCAGGGGAAAGAGAAAGAATAAGTGAGAGCATTACCATCTGTTTTAAGCAGAAGGTAATGGCAATGGAGCTAAGCAGAGATGTTTTGCTATTGAATGAGCTTTGAGAGACAACATTTTTCCAAAGAGAAAAAAGACAAAGCAAGTGGCATTCTCCCAAAACATGTCTTCATCCCCACCCACAAGAAAACAAAGCATCCCCCTTTCCCCCACTTTTAAGGGCTTTTCTGGGCCAAAATAATTTGATTAAACTGTTTCAAATCCAAGACATTCAATGTACACTCAACTCAATCTTCCAAAACATCTTTTAAATATTTTGCTTGTAAAAAGCTCTATCAATAGCATTTTTGGAAATCTTTTACAGGAGAAATATAAAACAGAACTTTGATGCTTTCTTTTGTTTATATTTCCCCATTTATTCAAATGGCACAATTTTTCCCCTATAAATACTGGCCTCTGTTACTTATTTCTGAAGCAAAATTCATTCTGAAAACTTAATGATAATTTAAAAGCACTAAGAATCAATATAATTCTAATATAGAGCCAAGGTGGCGCAGTGGTTAAATGCAGCACTGCAGGCTACTGCTAGATCAGCAGGTCAGCGGTTCAAATCTCACCGGCTCAGGGTTGACTCAGCCTTCCATCCTTCCGAGGTGGGTAAAATGAGGACCCAGATTGTTGGGGGCAATATGCTGACTCTCTGTAAACCGCTTAGAGAGGCCTGAAAGGCCTATGAAGCGGTATATATAAGTCTACTGCTATAATATAAAGTATTTATCTAGTTTAATTAAACTGAATGGTATTGGTATTTTTTTTAAAATCTAGATCAATGAGAAATGTATGACAAAATTTCAAGACTGCTTTTGTGAAATATTTTGGAATATAATAAAGGCTAAAAGCTAGCAAACTCTTATTCTAGAGGTTTATTTTAAAAAAATTGAGCCGACAATGGGAAGTAGAGAATACTTTCCAAAACTTTCACCTAAATGTTTTCTGAAAGTGACAGAAATGTGTGGAAATATGAGATGAAAAAGAAGGAACACAATTCTCTGAGTTCTTTCTTCGTACTATGGCTGGATTCATGTGGTGCATTCAGCCTTAATAGGGGTTTGTTTCAATTTAAGGCATTGATTTATCATGGGTCTGTGCGAAGTGTGATGCCACAGTCCTGCTCTTGAATGTCACTTCCATTTGAGCTCTGCTGTGATCTAAGAGATTTTCTGCATGCTTTGGGGTTAGAGAATAGACAGGGTGCCTTCTTCTATATTACTCCATCTCAGGTGTAGCAACTTTAAGATGTGTGAACCTCAAATGCCAGAATTCCCAACCAGCATGTTAGCTGCGGCATTTTTGGAACTGTCACCCACACATCTTAAAGTTGTCAAGGTTGAGAAACCCTGCTTTACATTAGCAGTCCTTGGGCTATGAGTGTGACTAGAATCACAGTCCCATAGACACTTTATTCCATGTTGTTTGAAGAATAGGTCAACCTATACATAAACACACTCTTTCTCAAAAGTCAATTTGTAACTCAGCTGCACGAATCCCAACAATCACTAAGCAGAAGCCAAAAGGTGCAGAAAACTGTAACGTTTGGCTGCTGGTTAGTGATTAGGAGGCAACAGATGGATAATCATTTTGGAAAATAGTCTGGCTTTCTCTGAGAACATCCAGTAGCTTAACACATTTCTGCCACCCACCAAAATTCCAAAACCATTTATGCAGTGGACAGCACAATATTTGGGTAGTACAAAACATAGCAAACAAGAAAGATATACTCTTTACTATCCCTAAACAGACCTTAATTAACCTTCCCAATTGATTGGATGGAGTGCCTGGGTTGTACAAGCATTGCCTCAGCATATGTTCTGAATGGGGATTGGTAGAGGCTTTTTCCATGATAAGTAACATTTTAAATTCAGTTATAAGAAATCAGCAGTCACTGCTCTTGCATTGCTATGCAGTAGAGCTGTATGGGTAGCAAAACAGCATGGTCCCACTCTAGACATGAATTAGCTGTGATAGCAAATCTATGGCACATGTGCCAGAGGTAGCATGCAGCACCCTGCCCCAGTTCAGCTTCACCGTGCATGCGCACATACCTTCTTCCAGCCAGTGGTCTTTCAGTCTCTGCCACGCATTCGGGGGGTGGGGCTCATGCAGGGGGATGCATGGAGGCAGGGCGGGGACATGGGGCATGTGGGGGCTGCATGTACATTGCATTTTGGGGGTTCAGGCATGTGCGTTTGCGCACGTGCACAGGCTTTAGGCACTCCGTCCGGAAAAGGTTAGCTATCACTGTGATATAGGGAGAGGGAACATTATCAGGTTTAGGACAATGGGAGTCACACTTGGTCTATGGGTGGAAAGAAACAAGAGTAAAAAAAAAAAAAAGGCTGCGGAGATGTTATAGCATTGATAATATTATCTGATGAATAAAGTTCAACATACAGTAGTTAATACAAGAACTCCAAGCCCAAGCATCAAGACCTCAGCCTTATTATAGAGTAGTGTTCTATTGCAGTGTGATCAGGCTCAACACTTCTCCAGACTTCCCTTTTCACTCACAACCCATTGATCCTAGCTTTTAATTTCAGAACAGAGTAGTGTTTTTTCAAGATGAGGTGGAGCCCAACAATTTGTTTAAGTTGTGTAAGTAAAGAAAAAGTGATTTAAATGAAGGCAATTTATTTAAATCACCAAGACTGGTTTAAGCTATTAATTAATTAATTTCAAGCCTTTTAATTCATGTATTTCTCTAAAAGTATGCACTGTAATTAGCTTCAAAAACAATTAAAAGCAAACTACAACAATTTGGAAATAAGTTTTTACGCTACCTGAGAGAATAATCCAAAACCTCTTGTTATGCCTTCCCTAGGTCTGTATTTATATGAGCTTAGAGGCAGGGGACCAATTGAAAAATTAAAAGATTTCTATTTGACTTTCTTTACATATGCAAATTTCACTATACTTCATAGCTTACTAAGCATGTTTCCTCAGAATTAAATCCTATTTAGTTCAATGAGACTTCTTAAATTGCTTAAAATTGCTATCCTAAATTAGAATTCATTATATGTGAGTCCGGATAAATCCAGCAAAGTTTACAAAACAAGCTTTAAACTTAAGATCAATTGGTTGACGAATCTTATGGAATGACTCTCTGTAGCTATACAAATCTACCAGGTTTGCTATTTCTGCTGGCAATCATTTCTGAATTCATGAATTCCGTCAAGGTTCATGGAAAACTCCCTTTGATCTGCTAATCCAAAAAGTGTTTGTCTTCCAGAGAGGCTCCAGGATTAGAACATTCCTTCCTATATTAAAATAAACAAAAAAAAATTAATGTCAGAAATAGAAACTTCCTTGACTAATGCCAGTGACTCATTTACTAAGTACTTCTCTGTTAGAATTCTGTTCTTCAATGGCAACTTGCACAGTCAGACTGTAATGTATAAAGGACTGATAATTGCTAGTATTTCAAACTCTGATTACCTGAATTTTTATAATAAATGTAACAATTCAAAGCAGTAGTGTATGTAGTAAGTCAGGGCTGTCAAACTCCCAGTCCATGGGCCAGATGTGTCACGTGCTGGCCATGCCCATGCCCACACCTGGTTTAGTGAAGGGGGGAAAAGTCCCAATATATCACATGATAGCACAATGACAATGTGAGTTTGACACCCTGCAGTAAATGATAACATGCACACGATGACATCAGCTGACAAACTTGCTTCCTGACATCTGGCACAAGTATGTCAATCATAGTATTTGCATGATGAGGATATCAATATTAAAAAGAACCTGATATAATGTCCAACATAGTCCAACATAGCTCACTCCCATTTCTTTCAACTAGACTATGTTTCTACTATAGAATCAGTCCAAGAAGGGATTTTTAGTGTCCCCACCCACAAAAAATCCTAGGAATGGATCCCAGAAGAAGTACTCCTCAATGACAATCTCACTACTGTGCAATAGGTTACCTTCTAAGAATTTGCAACCAATCTCCGCCCCCCCAAATGTAAAATCAGTCTAATTTTGGCAGACAAATGCATATTAGTGATGGTTTTGGTTGACTTCTAATTCCTGTTATAGTAAGATAATGGATTTCATTGGGTGCTTGAGATTTGTTTTGTATTTCTATTATCATGTATTCTATTATTCTATACTGCCTAGATGATTTGTGATTGGATAACACACAAATCTGTATAACAAATACACAGAATAGAGGTGAAAATGGTAAGACCAACTTCAAAATCAATACAGGAATTATGAAACATTTTTGACAGATGGTTATCCAACCTATGATTGAAAATGTTCACTGAAGGAGACCATACATTTAATGAGGCAGTCTTTCCCATTGATTGACAAATCATATACAATATATCTGCTTTCCTACAAATTCAACCGTTGGCTTTAATCCTACTGAGTAGGGTAACCAAAATCAAATCACTAACTTCTATCTGACGTTTTCTTAGATAGTAAAAGACAACTATCAAGCATTCCCTTACTCTTTCTTGGAATGTTATGATGAATTCTTTTAGCTGTTTGTCATAGACCTGGGTTTCCAGTTCCTTCACTGCCTTTATGGTCTTCTTTTGAACTTCCTTCAGTGTACAAATTTATTTTAGTTAGGAGTGCTTAGGAGTCTTTACAGAATTCTGAGCTGGAGCCTGATCAAGGTAGAGTATTGTGGAACATTTTGTTAAGAGGTACTCATATTTATGAATACTCTTTAGGTACTGTCATTGAACCAATTATGAATCTATCTCATACTTGTGTCATCATATTTCCCATTTTATAAATGAAGCTATAACAGGAGACTTTTTGAGTGCATTGCTGAGATACAGAAATGCTTTGTCCACAGCATTTACACAATCTATTAAACTAATAACTCTGTTGAAACATGGGATAAGGTTAGTCTAGCATAACATATTTGTGCCATACACATGTTGGCTCTTGTTAACTGTTCGCTTCCTAGCTGTGATGCTTAATATTCTGCCCAAGGACTTTACCCAGAATAGACATCAAGGTCTCCATTCTCTCCGTTTCAAAAAATCAACATGTAGAAACAATACGTAAGCTTTATTTTGTGCTTTAATGTATCATTTTGCAGAAGAGCATGGATTCAAGCTTCAATTGTTATAAGCAGAGTCATGGCATATTTATGTGAACTAAACAAATGTTGCAAATAACTAGAAAAGAAAAATGCTTCTAAAACAAAAACTTTAAAATGTTGTTCGGTTCTTTTTTTAATCATTCTATAAAATGACTTTTAAAATTATATACTTGAAGTTTAAATTCTTGCACGATGCGTCTGTTGAGACTAGTCTTTTGAATATATGATTAATAAGCTTAATGCTTATGCATTGGGTGATCCTCTGAGGCTCAGATACTCTCAAGGAGAAAGGGAAAGATACACAAGACTGGACCTTTTTGTTGAACGATGGCTGGGCAGAGTCATCTCTTTATAAAGCATACAATGTAATCGTTGTATGAAGAGGCAAACTGAGATATTTTCCAAATAATACTGAATCCCAGCCAGGCACAGAAAAGGATGGCAGTATCAGAGTCATAGGAAAGAGGTCTTAAAGAAATGATTGCAGGATCCTAAAGCAAAAATAATATTTAGGGCATCATCGACCTCTTGTCCTGAAATTCTACTGCAGTGATGGAGAAGCTATGGCATGCATGACGGAAGTGGCACACAGAGCCATCTTTCCGTGCATGCCAGCCATCACCTGTTGCTCCTCCAGTTTCCAGTGCATACATGCGCATCAGCCAGCTGGTCTTCATGCGTGTATACGCACCAGAAAATGGAAGCTAAGCACATGCTCTTAAATTGCAAGGTGCTTAAAGACCTTCCACTTTTTCCCCCACACATTAGCTTGTCTTCAGAAAGCAGTTAGACCTTTTTTTCCAAGAGATGACAGAACATTGGCAATGTATACCAATAAACCAGTGTTGCTATTGATCAACCTATGCTCTTACTCCATGAGTATTAGCGTCTCACTTTAAGAAAAGAAAAATAAGGGAGAAATGGCTGAGGTAATGAAGGAACATACGCTTTCGTAACAAAATTCTGTAATGAAGGCACTAATCAGGAACCAAATCAGATTTTTCGCCCAAGACACCAGCCAACTAATTGAGGGTAAGGGAAGGAGAACAATCAGAACAGATGGGATATCACACTGCCTGCCTGCCTGAAATGTAAATGTATTCAAGATCTAAACTCTAATAAAGAAAACACCAAAGGAGAAAGAAGAAATAAAAGCCCTGTGTGTAATCTTCACACTCCATTCTACCTTCTTTTTTTGCACAATCCTTTGCAGATCACTGCCAAAAAACATTTGGGTTCAATTTGTTAGCTTTAGATGAATCTCATATTTTACAACTTCTTTTAAAAATATTAATAGAGTTCATATTTAAGGATCTTTCAAAAGAGACAGGGATACTGAAAATATAAGATACGATGATGCTGGTAGGAAAACAATGATAAAAAGTGAGGTCCAAAGACAGTCTGTTGATATCCATTCACCTGGAGATACCAATAATTTAGATTCAGAATTATTGCCTTCACGAGTATTGACAGCAGAATCTCTGGGGGAAAGAACTATTATAATATGCTATTTATGGGCAATGCTCTGTTTTGTTAATTTAAGTAGGAAGTGATTTAGAACTTTGAGTTTTAAGGCAAACTCATAGAGGTTGTAGATAGTCAACACCTGTTTGTGTATCACCTGATCATCAGCATAAGATATGAATTTGGTAGGAAATACAAAGACAGGAAGTTTCCCTTTCAGTAATTCTGGTTGTCTTTTTTGCTGCTGCATTGACACCAAGTCCTTCTTTCCTGGTCCTTCTGCACTTAGGGTAGCTCAGTCTCCAAAGACTTCTTGCTCACAGTGACTTAAGAATTGGAGAGCATTGTGATAAGCTTCACCAGCCATGCTCGCCATCTTGGGCTCATCTATGGGTGGCGACCGCAGAGGGAAATACCACCATTCCACCTCGTCAGCTCCAGGCCTTCTTCTCCTCAGCAGGCCAGCTCGCCAGTCTCGATTTCCCCACCCCATTTTGACATCACCAAAGGAAGTGATTTAGATTAAGGCAGATTAGATTACTTAGCATTTTATACATGCTATGGAAAATTATACCTCTACTCACATGAGTCTTACAGGTAGCCATCTTATTGTGTGAATAGAAGAATGACAAGGCTGAAAAATGAAAACAAGCTGAAGTAATGCAATAAATTATGTAATGTAATGTACTGTACATATGTAATGTACATAATGTAATCAAGTAATGAAGTAAAAATGAAAATAAGACCACAGATAGCAACAAAAATGTTGAGAGTACACAAATACAAGAATGGAGAGGTGACACAACAATGTGGAACATCAACATATACATAAGCCTTACTGAGAGAAACACCAGGCTCCTGGAAAAAAATAGAATATCGAGACAATATTGCAAGTGATGTAATTACAGCTGTCATGGCAGCAGAGTGGCTGTATTGATTGTAACCAGTCACAAAACTGTCACACAGGGTGGCAAAACTCAAAATTCAATGCCAGACAGAAATGTAACGTGAACCCGCTTTTTAAAGAATATTCTTAACACCCCTTGAAAGAGTAATTTGCTCCAGTCCACCAAATTACAATCCACCAAATTACTCCAGTTCCAAAAAGGCAAGGTAATTTCTCCAAATCAATGCTACAATAAATTGCTCTAAAATTAATTTGTTTTCTCAATTTGTTTCTTAATTTTTAATAGAAAGATTGCATCAAGCTAATTTCTTCCAAAATATCTAATACAGAAAATAAAATTATGATTACAAACTTCACAGCTATTTGTCTCTCAACCTATTTCTCCGTGTCCCTAAATAATAATCATATACAGTACAATACAATAGCAGAGTTGGAAGGGACCTTGGAGGACTTCTATTTCAACCCTCTGCCTAGGCAGGAAACCCTATACTGTTTCAGACAAATGAATATCCAACATCTTCTTAAAGACTTCCAGTGTTGGGGCATTCACAACTTCTGGAGGCAAGCTGTTCCGCTGATTAATTGTTCTAATTGTCATGAAATTTCTCCTCAGTTCTAAGTTACTTCTCTCCTTGATTAGTTTCCACCCATTGCTTCTTGTTCTACACTTAGGTGCCCTGGAGAATAGTTTGACTCCCTCTTCTTTGTGGCAACCCCTGAGATATTGGAACACTGCTATCATGTCTCCCCTAGTCCTTCCTTTCATTAAACTAGACATACCCAGTTCCTACAACCGTTCTTCATATGTTTTAGTCTCCAGCCCCCTAATCATCTTTGTTGCTCTTCTCTGCACTCTTTCTAAAGTCGTCACAACTTTTCTACATCGTGGTGTCCAAAATTGAATGTAGTACTCCTAGTGTGGCCTTACCAAGGCATTATAAAGTGGTATTAACACTTCACATGATCTTGATTCTATCCCTCTGTTTATGCACCCTAGAACTGTGTTGGCTTTTTTGGCAGCTGCTGCACACTGCTGGCTCATATTTAAATGGTTGTCCACTAGGACTCCAAGATCCCTTTCACAGTTACTACTGTTGAGCAAGGTACCACCTATACTGTAGCAGTGCATTTTGTTTTTGTTGCCTAAATGTAGAACCTTACTCTTTTCACCATTGAATTTATTTTATTAGATAGTGCCCAATGTTCAAGTTTGTCAAGATCCTTCTGTATCTTTAGCCTATCTTTTAGAGGGTTGGCTATTCCTGCCAGGTTGATGTCATCTGCAAATTTGATGAGTTCCCCATTTATTCCCTCATCCAAATCATTGATGAAGATGTTGAAGGGTACTGGGCCCAAAACGGAGCCTTGGGGTACTCCACTGCATAATTTCCTCCATGAAGATGCAGTTCCATTGAGGACTACACGTTGAGTGCAGTTGGTCAGCCAGTTACAAATCCATCTGATGGTGATGCTGTCTAACCCACATTCTTCTACTTTATCTAGTAGTAGGTTATGGTCTACCTTATGATATGCCTTACTGAAGTCCAAGTAAACTATATCGACGGCATTCCTCTGGTCCACTAATTTTGTCAAAGAATGCAATAAGATTAGTCTGGCATGATCTGTTTTTGACAAACCCATGTTGGCTTTTGGTTATTACTTTGTTTGCTTCTAGGTGTTCACTAATCCTTTGCTTGATTATCTTTTTCATAATCTTTCCTGGTATTGACGTCAGGCTGATAGGTCTGTAGTTTCCTGGATCTGTTTTTTTCCCTTTTTTGAAGATGGGAACCACATCAGCTCTTTTCTAGTCCTCTGGTAGTTCCCTGGTGCTCCAGGATCTCTGAAAGATATAGTTCAGTGGTTCTGAGACCTCGTCTGCCGGTTCCTTCAAAACCCTGGGGTGTAATCCATCCAGTCCTGGTGATTTGAACTCATCTAGGGTAGACAGGTGCTCTCTTACCATTTTCTTCCCTATTTCAGCTTGTGTTCCTAATCTGATTTTTGTGGTGCTGTTTTTGATAGGTTGGACTGTTTTGTTCCTTTGTGTAAAGAAAGATGCAAAAAATGAGTTAAATAGTTCTGCTTTCTCCCTTTTCCTTGTCACCTTCTTGCCACTTTCTCCCAGCAATGGGAAAAAGTGGCCTTAATTTTTTTTCTTGTTTTTAACATCTTGGAAGAAGCTTTTTTTGTTATTTTTTACTTTTGTGGCAAGACTTTCTTCATTGTGAGCCTTAGCTTTCCTCACTTCATCTTTACAGGCTTGGGCTATTTGCTGGTATTCTGCCTTAGTTATGTCCCCTTCTTTCCACTTTTTATACTTAACTTTTAGTCTTTCAATTTGTCAGAGAGTTCTTTATGCAGCCATGCTGGTTTCTTTTGAGAGGTGTTATTTTTCTTCTTCATTGGTATTGTGTTAAACTGAGCTTTTGTAATCTCATTTTTCAAAATTTCCTAAGCTTCTTGAGTTGTTTTCCCCTTGAGGATTCTCATCCATGGAATTCTTCCCAACCTCTCTCTAAGTTTATTGAAATTAGCTCTCTTAAAATCCAAGGCTCTAGTTTGACTTTGTTCTACTATTTGTTCTACTACTTGTGTTTGCATGATGTTGAATTCCAATATTGCATGGTCACTTGCCCCCAGGGTTCCTATGGCTTCAACACCTTCTATCAGTTCCTCTCTGTTAGTGAGAATTAAGTCCAATATGGCTGATCCCCTTGTTCCCTTCTCTACTTTTTGGGAAATAAAGTTGTCTGCTAGGTTCATTAGGAACCTGTTGGATCTTCCACTTGGTGCAGAGTTTGTTTCCCAGTTGAATCCCCCATTACTATTGTAGTGTGCTTCCTACATACCTTAGTTAGCTGAGTAGCAAAAAGTTCATCCATATGTACCATCCTACGCTGTTTAATTTCCTTCCCAAATGGGGTGGAGAAAATTATCTGTTTTTTCCCTTTCTCTGGCATGCTGCTCCCCTCCTTTCCTCAAGTCAAGTCTCTTTTTCATGCCCATTTTTATTCCATTCTCTGTTCTTCATCTGCCATTTTTCCAGAATGCCTAGAAAAATGGATCCAAAAAGTGTGCTAAAAATTTTTTTTAAAGAAAAAAGAAAGAAGATCTTTAAGTCCTCACAGTTCTGGCCTAGTTCATTGTTTTACTATCTTCCATTTCCATTAAATGCATTTTTAAACAACTTATGTTGGTGCTCAAACCAAATCCAATATCACAGAAAACAGTAGCAACTCTGAATACAAGGCGAGTTTATTTCAGCTAATGAGCCCTTTGTCATTTTGAAAGGATAAGAGGATGAGTAACAACACAGAAACCTGTTGGCATTTATCCACCAGCTTTTTTCCCCTCAAAACTATTTTTTGTGTGTTGTCCTGAACCTACCCTTTCTCTTCCATAGCCAGTGGCTGATTTCTAGATATTGTCTCTAGTGAGACAAAGGAGCAAAAAGACTAATTTTGCTAAGCTCTGCATTCCCTCTGACACTGAAGGTAACCATCTTGTATTGCATTAGGCAAATTCCAAATTAAATAAGGTTTACTTGGATTTATTAAAGCAAAGTTCCCCAAATCAGACCAAGCCTAAATCTAAGCCCTTTTGAACTTTCAGAGATTCAGGGTGAAGAAACCCTATGTGCAGAAAAATGGACATTGTTCTTCCTCCATATAAGGAACGTTTAGGGTATGGTGGCACGTGTGTGTGTGTGTGTGTGTGTGTGTGTGTGTGTGTGTGTGAGAGAGAGAGAGAGAGAGAGAGAGAGAGAGAGAGAGAGAGAGACAGAGAGAGAGAGAGAGAGAGACAGAGAGAGAGAGACAGAGAGAGAGACAGAGAGACACAGAGAGAACTGTTTTAGCTTCCTTTATAAAGGTTCCCAAATTACAATCCTTTGGGGAAGCAATTATTTTACTTTAAAAAAATGATTAATTTTGAAAAACACAAAATTAAAAGAGAAGGGAAAAACAGATTTGGAAAAGAAAAAAGCAAGAAAGAGAAAACATAGTGGTGCAATAAGAAAAAGAAAAGAAAGTGAGAAAATAGAAAAAGAATGACTTCCAACTTTCTTTGGTACAGATAAAAATTAAAAAAAACATCAAACTGTTATTCTAAGATTAATATTTATCTATATTCTGTCTATAACCTAGTATAATTTTGATCATGGAATCTCCTAATCAGCATTTTGTTTCTTTTCAGGTTTTTTTTTGTTTGTTTGTTTTGTTTGTTTTTTGCAAAAAATACAGAAGTTGTTCCCAAATGGCAATAAAATCAACATTTCGCCTGTGGGCTTTTAGGAATTCCATGCAATTTGCTAGATTTTTTCATCTAGGAATAGAGGTAGTCTCAAGAGTAGGAGGAATTCAGTGGCTTTTTTCAGATTAAGAAATTTTATTAAAAGGCATCATTTTCATGAAGTACCTCTCATTTCATCAGCTGCATGGAGGATTTAAACTGGGATAAAGAGGGAGGAAAAGGGGGAGGGCAGGACAGGTTGATTATGTAGATTATATGTGGAGGCAAATTATAAGTACCTTATCAAACAATTGTAGGATATTAAAAACCCATTGTGTTTATTAAGACTTTTTGAGATAATCTAGAATCATTTATGCATGCAATTTCAGCAGTCTCTCATTCCATTGTGTAGTTGCAATTCTTTGTTGCAGAACAGCTACTTGGAAATCTGCTGTGAGTTTAAAATGCTTTGTTAATTCTTTTCAACTGCAAGTAAAGGTAGAGAATTGGTTTATTGGAAACTATTTTTTTTAATTTAGGCTCTCTAAAAAAGCTTTTACTAAAAAAAAGAAAATGATGGATGTTTAAATCCTTTCATTATTGTTCTACATCTACTACCAACTCTTGTCCATGAGCATAGAATGATCATGAAATAGATGATTCTAAGGATATCAGAAATGAACCAATTCCAAAGTGAGCTGCTCTAATCTTGACAAGGGAGTGTTTTTCTGCCTATAGTGTTCTACCATACCTGACATTTCACTTTTAAAAGGTTTTAATACCCTAGATTTTATCTTATTGGCCATAATGTTAAGGAGGGAATTATTCACATTTTGGTTAATTCTTAATATTTGGCTGTTTTGTGAATGCCTGATCTGATTTTGATAGTAGCTTTTAAAATACTAAACTAATTATCATTCTAATATAATATGAGTTGTAAGAATAATAATAAAATTTCTTCCTTCTGATAAAAAGGTAAAGTTTCCCTCACACAAATGTGCTAGTTCTTCCCAACTCTAGGGGGCGGTGCTAATCTCGGTTTCAAAGCTGAAGAGCCAGTGTTGTCTGAAGATGTCTTGGTGGTCATGTGGCTGGCATGACTAAACACCGAAGCAGAGGTGGGTTCCTACCAGTTCGCACCTATTCGGTAGAATCGGTTCATCAAATCTACCGAACCGGTTAGAAGAGGTTCTACCAGTGGAGCCGGAAAGCAGGCCACACCTACAGAAGAGGTTCCAAAAATTTTTGAAACCCACCACTGGTCCTTGGATATGATTATTCTACACTATCATGCTCATATTTATAAAACTCAGTGCCTCTGTGAAAGGTAAGGATGACTACTGAGTTTGTGGTGCAATCAGAACATTGTGTGTGTTGAAGTTGTTTTAACGCAAACCAAAGATGCCTTTTAAAAAACAAGCTTACATCATATTCTTATGCATGCCAGTGCTGTGTGAGGTAATTTAAGGTGGTTCTGACAAGTGTCATCGGCATCTTCACATCCGGTCACATGGGCGGCAAGCCACTCCCATCCGGTCACATGGGTGGCAAGCCACTCCCACAAAGGAGGTCACACCCACAGAGTAGGTTCGAACAATTTTTGAAACCCACCACTTCACCGAAGGTGCATGGAATGCTGTTAATTTTCCACCAAAGATGGTTCCTATTTTTCTACTTGCATTTTTACATGCTTTCAAACTGCTAGGTTGGCAGAAGCTGGGACAAGTAATAGCAGCTCACTCCATTATGCGGCACTAGGGATTTGAACTGCCAAACTGCCGACCTTCTGATTGACAAGCTCATCATCTTAGCCACTGAGCCACCACTCAGTATATAGTATATAGGATGCTATAAATTCTTCCTATAAAAGGTTTATGTGTTTGTGTGTGTTTGAGTCAGTGCTGACTCCAAGTGATTGCCTGGTCAATTCCATGTAGTTTTTCTTGGCAAGATTGACAGGTTTGCCATTGCCCCCTTCCTAGGGTTTAGAGAAAAGGAATGGGTCTTAGGTCACCCAGCTGGCTTTGTACCTAATGTTGGACTAGAATTCACAGTCTCCCAGTTTCTAGCCTGATGCCTTAACCATTATGCCAAATTGGCTTTCCACCCGAAATGGTAGAATTCATAGTATATTGGTGTCTAGCTTAGTGCATTAACCACTATATCAAACTGGCCCTCATGTAAAATGTAAAAATGTTACATTTTGTAAATCCAATGAATTCTCTTTTTTCTGTTTTTACTCTGTGCATGTGATTAAAAATAAACAAAAATAAAAGAACTCTGAAATGTTTTTCATACCTCTGTTTTAATGCTGTCTATTTACACTGGACTCGTTTAAATAAGCTTTGCTTTAAATTTCATGAATGCATTGCAGACAGATGGAATAATTCAATTTTAACAGATTGCACTAGCTATGACTCCACTCTTCCAATATTCAGAATGTGGACTCCTGAAGAAAAAACTGAAAGGGAGAGAAAGAGCACAAAGAACCTCTTCAAAGTAAATAAAGTCCCATCTTTGTTTTATAATGTACGTATTTTCTACTTATGCCATTGTTTTCATCATTATATTTATGAGGTTAAACTTGCAAGTGTGTTAAGCAATTAAAAAGGCTACAAATTATATACTAAAGCAATCCTATGCATGTTTGAACAGAAGTAAACATCACCCAGTTTATTTATAATTACTTCTACCTTTTTATAGGATTTCAGCCTTTGCTATTAAAAAGTAAAGCTAGCCATGCTTGTTTCCTCTAAGATATAATTACATAGCTGGCTTCACTGCTATAGACTGTGCCAAGATCTTAGGCCAGCACAATCTAGAAAATAATAAGCTAACAGCAATATGAAACCTATATAAGAAGAGAGCCAAAGAGGACATGAATACTGGGGAAAGATTTTCCCATAATTCTCAGCTGAAGCTTTTTTTTTTAATCTACAGGCTGCCAACAGATTCATTGTACAGATTTTTGTATTGATCCAGGAAAGGTTTCAGATCCCCTGTAACTAGCTGAAATGTGAAAAGAGGGCATGTTTTAATTCATACAGCCCAACATACTATAGTTAATTGGCAAAATTCTGTCACTTTAACAGACCTGAGGCTATTAAAAGAATATCACTGACCTAATAATAATTGGGATGGGAGAAAATCACTCCCTCTTTAAAGTCACCTGTTAAAACACTGATGGTTCATTCCCAGATTTGTTGGAAACTTTACCATACAAGAACTATGAAATAGGGTTAAAAGGTTTCAAGAACAACTTGAAAAGAAAAAGTTACCTCTCAGAAATAACAGGTTTTTTACCTATATACTCAGCATACAGTATGCATGTATATCAAGCAAATGAGAAAAAACCCCATTCCCTGTAACTGATACAGAACCTAAAGCCAAATGAAGTTGGGAGGTGACTTTATACACTGAAATATGCAATTTCAGGTAAATTTCTAATTCCTCATTGTAGTTTCAATGATTCAATGATTCTGGGTGAATAGAAAATTTCCTACCAGGACAACTGAAAATGGTTGAAGAGAGGATAACTCACATCAATCTTCTAGAAGCAGAGGGCCAGTCTGTAACATTGCATTAAATTGGTGGGCTGAGTCAATCTGTCCTTTGCATAACTCTAGCTGAAGAATACATGGAGGAAGACCGTCAATGGATCAGATGGGCCATAACAAATCTTGATGTCCCTATTCTCTTCAGTAAGTTCTTTAGAGGCTTTATGAGGTCAGAAAAAATGTTGGTTTCGGAAAAATATTATGGCCTATATTTATTTATTAATCAAGTTTATATAGCCACCCATCTCATGAGAAGTGACTCTGAGCAGAGTAAAACTTGTCATTGCTTAACTCACCAGGGACTAAGAGGTACAGTTGGGTATCAGCAGCACAGTGCTCTGCAGTCAGGGGAGGCAGGGGAGGCACAGCCTCACCACTGTCAATCATGAAAAGGAAAAAAAAAGTAAACGGGAAAAGGGGAGTGCTGAGGTTAGGCTAGCTAGCTGCTGCCATACCATGAATGACTGCCTGTTTTAAAAAGCCTCTAAAAAAGCTCCCTCTACTATGAGGCAGGAGAACTGCATGCCTCATCTAGTCTGACTTTTTAGGCTGTCGAGCAGAGTTAAGTGAGGGTTAAAAGCCTAAAAAACCCCAAGGTAGTTGAGGCACACAGTTCTCCTGCCTCATAGTAGAGGGCACATTTTTAGAGGCTTCAATCTGTCAGTGTGTTTAAAGCTTCAGCATCACACTCACTCTTCCTCCTCTCTTTCTCCATTTCTGATGCTCCCCACCCCCACCCCACGTTCCCTCTTTTCCTTCAAATTTCCTTTTTTTTCTTTTTTCTTTAGTAAATGCAATGCTCAGGCATTCTCTCCTCTCCCATGACACCTCACTGACTAAAGCACTTTCTTTCACCCGCCTGAGCTCATGGCAGTCTGCCTGAGCTCTGCCGCGAGCACAGGCGGGCGAAAGAAAGTGACTTTCCTTTGCCCACCTATGCTCACAGCAGAGCTCAGGCGGGCTGCCACGAGCTCAGGCGGATGAAAGAAAGTGCTTTAGTCAGTGGGGTGTCAGGGGAGAGGACTGCCTCACGACCCATAAACCTCACCGCATGTCACTGCAGCAGCATATGGTGATACCTCACCCACTGTGGATGGATGAGCGATAGATAGATAGATAGATAGATAGATAGATAGATAGATAGATAGATAGATAGATGATAGGTAGATAGATAGATAGATAGATAGATAGATAGATAGATAGATAGATAGATGGATGGATGGATGGATGGATGGATGGATGGATGGATGGATGGATGGATGGACGGATAGACAGATAGGTGATATAGATAGATATGAGTGAGAGAGACAGAGACAGATGATAAATAGATAAAGATATAAAGAAAGATATGATAGATAGATACATGATAGGTAGGTAGATGATATAGATAGATAGATAGATAGATAGATAGATAGATAGATAGATAGATAGATAGATAGATAGATAGATAGATAGATAGATATAGAGATAGAGATAGAGATAGAGATAGAGATAGAGATAGAGATAGAGATAGAGATAGAGATAGAGATAGATAGAGATAGAGATAGAGATAGAGATAGAGATAGAGATAGAGATAGAGAGATAGAGAGATAGAGAGATATAGATATATAGATATATAGATATATAGATATATAGATATATAGATATATAGATAGATATTTCCAGAATGAAATGTTCTTTTTGACTTAAATAAGATTTAAATAAACAGAAGTACAATTGTTGTATTTTTGCTGAATTTCTTATGTAATCTATCTTGCTTCATCAGCAGTATTTAGATGGAAATTAAGAGAAGGCTTGCAAGCTATCCATTTCCAGTTTATGTTACCATTCTACAATCCCAGCTTTAGTACACAATATAGTGAAACCTTTTTCATCTAATTTTATTGCCATTTGATTGAAATGCCTTTAGGTGAAGGTTTTTCTGGTTTGGAAACCAGTCCTTTGGGCAAGAAAAAGAGATAGCCCTGCAATGATCTGGTGATCTTAAATAATACATATGTGAGAAAACATGTAATCCTTTTCTCAATTACAAATACAAAGAATGATGTATAATATTTTATTTGAAGGACCTTAAATGGATTTTTTTAAAAAACAGAATCATTCAATGGGTGCTAATACAGTAAGTAACATGGCACTTACCAAAATCAGGATAATATTAATATTTTTACTTGTTAGGAAAAAGAAAGATAATTTCAGCAATTCAATCTTAAGAAACCCACAGAGAGTATTAAATATGTCAGATTCAGTGCTTTTCATTTTGCATCTCTTAAATATAATTCACCATATGGGTAATCTTTACAACTGAGATGTAATTATTGTACGGGTCAAAAACAGCTAGGAAAATAATGGCCAACAATCAAAGAAATTCCCCTCTAAGGATTTAGAATGATATTTTATTGACAGGTGACAAGGTATCATTTAATCACCTTGTTGTAAGCAAATTATATTTAATCATATTAGAAATATTCTAAGAGGAGTGCTTGAAAAGTGCATTTATATATTATAATGGGAATTTGGCTGCATGGTTAGTTCTGAGATCTCTTAAAAAGAAAAAAAAACCAAGAAACATAAAAGTTATACCATCAGGAATAAATTTAGAGGAGTAGATTTTACCAGGAGCAGCAACACTTAAAGGACACAATCACTTGTGACCATAGTATTTCATGTTTATCAAACTTGCAGAGTAATTAATTTCCAACATCACTTTGAATCCCACAAGATATTTCATAATATGCAGCAAAGATAATTATTCAGCATCCAAATAACATGTTTTATGTTGGAAAAAACTCTCGAGGTTTTTTTAAATTTTGCTGTATTGTTCTTATGTTGTCTTCTTTTAAATATTGTAAGCTGCCTGAAGTCTTGCATTTGAGATAGGCAGCCATATTCAATAAATACTGAAATAGGTATTTGGGACAGTCTGTATAATTTTAGAAATAAGATTTGGATCTTTTTATGGAATAAAATCACAGAATAATGGTGTTTAATTAGTAGTAGAGAAAAATTGAATGTCAGAGGATAAACATTTGCACAGAAATAGTTATCAGATAAACTTAAATTGCACAAGACTTGAAGGAGAAACTGGTGGTTCTTTTCAATCTTTGAAGATTACTTTGTGGTTCTGTGGTTCCATCTGTAAGTTAATTGTGTTGCTGAAAATTTTGGGGGGGAATTTTGACATGAATATGTATATATTCACATACACACACACTAGTATATGTGCAGTGTGGCTTTTTCAGCAACCCTCTGAAAGATAGGGTCAAGTACAGGAAAATCAAGCTGTCCAGTTAGTTCAAATGAATATAAAGGTTGCAAGCTTATGCTCTCTACAAGAATCTGAACTACTAAAGGTAAGAGCAAATAGGTGGTAGAGCTGAAGAAGCTTCTTGGATTACAAGTGAAATGTCTTCAGAGAAAAATCAGAAAGTCCAGTTGCCTCTTGAAAAAAGCACCTTTTGAACAACCATGACCTGGATGACTGAGAATCTTTATAGACATTTAGGCGGTAGACAAGAACTACTGGAATTCAGGGTGGATGTAGATCTCTCATGAGTGTGAAGGGACTCAAGACTGATGATGAATTTGATCCCCTGGTCATCTCCTACCAATATGATTCAACAATACTGTTGAGTCAATTCATTTCAGTGATATCCTGTACAGAGTATTTATTTCCATTTCTGTAAAGTGCCTTATAATGAAACATCTTTATCTCTCTGTGTGTGTAATTTTTAAAAGAATATAAAAATTAACACAAGTTAACATTAGGAAAAAGAAAGAGAAATAAATCAGAGAAGTGCAAAAGGGAAAAAAGGAAAGAAAAAACTAGGAAAGAAAGAAAATGATTTAGAGGGGGGAAGAAAATGAAAACAAATTTATAAAGAAGTAATAATTGTTGACAATTTTAACAACTTATCATCTTTACTTAAAATACAGCAAGCCATCTTTTTATCCCATATCTCATCTCTATCTCTAAACAAAAACTTACAACCTTGCCATTCAGCCATGATCAACAGAAGTCTACTGTCATTCAGTCATGGTCAGAGGAAGGCCATTAATGCTCAGCCTTTCATTCTTCCAAGGTTGGTAAAATGAGGACCCACATTGTTGAAGAAAATATGCTGACTCTGTTATATGAGAGGGCTATAAAGCACTGTGAAACAGTATATAAGTGTAAGTGTTATTGCTGTTAAGGATTAGCAGAAATACCAACATCTTTTAACTACAACCAAATAAACCAATGTTATGCTCTTTTCTTTTAACGTTCTTAGTCTTTAATCCTTTCAATAAACTAGAACTTGATTTCCCCCTTTTTACCTTTCTCACTTAATTCTTTAATTCTCTTCAATTGTTCCAGTTTGTGTTTGTACATTCTTTCAGTTATTAAGACATCAATCAGTTTCATTTCTATGACCAGTATATTTTCTTTTTCCAGATCATTCTAGCAGCCTGTCATTTTTAATTTCTCATTTAAATCAATTTTACTCTTTTCATGTAGAATTTGTTTCCATTTCTTAACATTATTTATATTATAAGTATATTTATGATGGCAGAAATTGTTAAAATTAACTTCCGAGTTCATAGTTCACAAATATATTTGAATACAACCAGTGTTGTATTCAAATAAATAAAGTTATTTGCTCCATTCTGTATTAGCAAGTTGGATTTAGGAGTTTCTCTTTAATTGTAGGATTTAATTCCTTTTGTCTCTCTCCAGTGTACAATCACTAATATCCACATCTTTTTTGTTTCAGAATGGGAAACAACAGCCATTTCCCAAAGGATGGAAGGATTCTTTAAATTAATTTACATATTTGGATCTTTAGTCCATCTATAATTTTGAAAAATAGCACTCTAACCACCCTTCTGGCATTAATTATCCTGCAAAAAAGAAGAATATTTATAAATCCTTAAACTTGTACTTAAAAATATCTTTTATTAAGGATTGAAGGAAACTCACCCAGTGAATATGATAAAATTTGCCATTCCAAAGTTTCTTAATATTTAAAAAGTCAGAACAAAAGTAATTCCAAAGGTGGTAAAGGAATGTGGCTCAGCTAATGTTTATGTCCTACTACATTATGACTATCATCTTAGAGGGAATATCGACTCAACAACTCAACCTGCTGACTGCAAAATACCCAATTCCTGCAGTCTACTTGGGAGGAGTAGCTGTCTGGAATGTGGGTGATCTCACAATCTCTCTTTCTGAGGAGAGATTTCAATAGCCAGGATCCCCCCACCCTCTGTCCACCGTTCTAGCCATAACTTCCTCCCCATTCATTCATGGATGTCTAGCTCACCAGGTTCTCACCAAAACTATAAGAATGAAATATTGCTAATTGTTTTCAACTATAATTGTTCTATTAAACTCTTTGGTTCTTTTGGTATTTCAGCATATTCCAATAAATAATTTAATTCTTAAAGTGATTTAAGGGTATTGTGCAATTTTAAGATAAATGAAAGAAGGACTAACTATATTGCTTATTGTTTTTAATGAATAAAAATTAAAATCAAGGTTTATACTCTTATACCCAGTTTTAAAGTTTCCTATTTCAGATAGATTACTTCAGTGATTACAATAGTTTTTGTCTCAGATTACTAATGTCTTGGTTTATAGATAATATTCATATAATTTACATTAAGGCTACCTATGATTCCAGCTAGAAATATCCACACAACATTCCTTTTCCCCATGTTTCAGTCCTGTAGCTACTTATTTAGCTTTCTGAGTGCTCCTCATATTATTATTATCAAAAGCTTCCAGGCTGCATCTAGCCAGATTTACTTATGCTAAGCTCGTAGTCGTTAGTTAGGAGGTATGTCTCTGAGGATGCTAAGAACCACTTTAAGCCTATCTGACTATATTTCCAATTGCATTCTTATGACTGCATAAATGTAGTATAGCTATAAGTGTAAACACTGCTCAAAATCCTTCAACCCCTGAAGAATGGTTTTTGTTTTGTTCTGTTTGGCTGAAAACCAATGGACTGATAAATGAGAATGTTATTAGCATCCTGGCACTTTTGTCTCTCACTTTGATCCTTGTGTTCATATGTGTGTGTGTGAAGCTACAGCCGAAGCTATTTTGCATGGAGGCCATTTGAAATGAGAATAAGGAACAGTTTTTAAAGCAACCATTGTTTGCTTATTAGAAGAACAGGAAGATTTTGTTTATAAAATGACTAGTCTACTATATTTTTTAAAAAATAAAGCCGTTCAGTTCATTTAAAATTAACAGCATATATTAAAATACAGGAAATGTCAAAAAATTGTTCATGAGTTCTTAAATGAGTTTTTAAAGTCTAAACTATTGGACAATACTTGCACCACGAGCACCAGTTTAAGCAAAAGTCTTGGTGAACTGATATGTCTTAAGCTAGCACTTCAGTTTAGAACTTGAAGAGGGAAGGAATTCCATGAGTAGGAGAATGATCTCTCCTTAGTCACTCCATAGTGGATCCCTGGCAGATGTACTACTTCAGGACAACGTCCTGGTTAGAATTTGCTGATGGACAAGTTCATATCTCGTCTTAGCTAAAGCTAAACCCATCTGATAGTGTTCATGATCTACAGTGTGGCCAGTTCCACTCATTCACAGATGTAAACTTTTCATCAGTAACGCGCGGTGAGGTTTATGGCTGGTGAGGCACTGACACAGGGGTTTCAAATTTTTTTAGACTTGTGGACTTCAACTCCCAGAATTCCACAGCTAGGCATGCTCAGTTCCGATTTAAAGTGACAGCATTTTTTCTCCTTTGTGAAATAAGTTTTCCTTCATTCTTTTTCTTCTCCCTCCCTCTTCTTCTTCCCTCCCTCCCTCCCTCCCCCCTCTCTCAAACAGACACATGCACACAGAGAAGTTGGATCCCTCTCTCACTCACTCACTCTCAAACAAACAGAAACACAGAAGTTGGATTGGATATATTTTCCAATGGCTTGAAAGCAGCTCCTCTGCTATACGCCCCACTTCCCCTGCTGCCTTCCGATCTGAGCCTTTGATTGCAGGTGGAGCCACGTTGCCTTTTCAAACTTGTAATCAGTGAAGCTGGGCTTATATACTTTTATCCAGGTGTGTGTGTGTGTGTGTGTGTGTGTGTGTGTGTGTGTGTGTGTGTTTGAAAAGGCAACATGGCTCTGCATGCAATCAAACTTTTTGAATTCCTCCCCCCTCCCCACACACGTACCTTTTCCAGCTGTTTCAGAGAGGATTTCAACTCTGCTCTTGCCTGCCATCATGAAAAGAAAAAAAAATGTAAAAGGAAAAAGGCAAGAGCTCTGAGGTCAGACTGAGCTAGCTGCTCTCAGAGCCTCTAAAAGCCTCTAAAATGCGCTCTACAGGAGGCAGGAGAACAATGTGCCTCATTACGTCAGGAATTTTTCAGCTTTTAACCCTTGCTTAGCTCTACTCAAGTGATCATACAGTCAAACTAAATGAGGCACCTCGTTCTCCTGCCTATAGAGGGCACTTTTTTAGAGGCATTTTTACACAGTTAAACACTAAGCAGAGTTATCCACTGTGACTCTGGCAGCAACTACCTCAGCCTTTTCCCTTTTACATTTTTTTCTTTTCATGATGACAGTGGTGAGGCTCTGCCTCCCCTGCCTCCCTTGATTGCACATCCCTGCTTCTCATTTGATTTTGTAGTCTTAAACACCCTTTAGAGATAGAGCAAAGTTGAGTCCTCTGGCTGGAATGGCATTGAATGACTTCTGATTTCTTTGAAGGAGACATCTGAGCCTTAAACAGATCAGAGTTCGCAGCTGCACCTAAAGACATGAAGGCCAGAGCACCTAACACATTGCTGTTTTATCATCCAGTAATCAAAGTTATAAAGTAAAGCCAACTAGGTCTTGGCAATGTGGAACTCACTGTTGTTTACAGATTTAAAGAAATCCTTGCACACAACTTTGTGGAGGTTTTCATTTAAGCATCAGCACAAAAAGACACAGGCGCAAGATCATATAGATTTATTTTTTAAAATTGGCAGTAGCACAACTGTTAAATCATGTCAGAGAATCAATATTCTGTAAAAGAAACAAAAATCTCTGTACATGGCATAAAACAATTGTTTGGTACAAATGCATATTTGAAAAAAGAATGAAATAAATCATTTCAATTCAATTTGTGCAAAGCCATTACATTTTATTTTCTCTGGTATACTTGTTTTTCAGAGAAATAATAGTCTTTCCTCTACATGCTTATGTAGTATAAAATCAAACTGCTGCAGATAATAGAGTTAAAAAACAGTAGACAGGGTACAGAAGATTCAAACTACGTAAGAATATTTCCAAGCTTGAATCGGTCAGCAAGGAAGAGTGGGGGGGGGAATACAAACGCAAAAATAAAAGACTCTTAGTTGACTACACAAAATGTTTTACCTGCCAAAGGAGCTGCTGCAAAGTACTAAGGGAACAAATTTCTAACCTTTTGAACTTTCCTATTCCTTACTTTCTTTCTTTTTTTAAAGTCACCAACTGCATGTAGGTATTTGAATATTTACATGCATTTGTAATTGAATACTATGTATTGTCATATTAAATATAGATGTGTCAGTTTCTGTTTGTATTTCACTGTATTTCACTGAAATACACCACTTGAGTATGTGTGTCTGAATTCATGGAAGCAACTCACATCTTCCCTGATGGGACATAAAGTCTAACTTTATTACTGTAGTTTTGTAACCATGATGGTTGGATGACTAAATTATGCTGTAAATCACTAATATGGAACTCACTTGTTTCTCAAAACAAAATATAGCTACAATGTATTTAAGGAATAAACCTCTTTACAAGCTGAACTTATTGAGACACTAGAAAGAGTACAGAGAAGAGCAATAAAGAGGATAAGGGATCTGGAGGTTAAACCATACAATGAATAACCAAGGGAACTATGATAGATATGTCTAACGAAGAGCAGGATTAGGGGTAATATGATAGCAGTCTTCCAGTACTTGAAGTGCTATCACAGAGAAGAAAGGGTTGACCCAGGAGTGAAATGGACTGGTTCCCGAACCGGTAATAAAGAATGCTACTTGTTCGGGCAAACCAGTATTTCCGACGATCAGCTGTGAAACACAATTTATATTAGCTAGAATTGTCAGATTTCCTGATTTCTAACTAATCTAAATCAAGTGGCACAGTGGATTTTCCCCTGCCTCGTTTTGCAGACTCAGAAGGCTTCAAAATGTTCCATTTGTGCATGCACGCACAAAGCGCACGCTCGGTAGCAGACTCTCTGAATCAGTAACAGACTTCAGAGATTACACTGCTAGGTTGACCTATTGTCCAAAGCATCCGAAGGCAGGACAAGTAACAGGTGAAAGATCATCAACGAGAAATCCAACCTAGAACTGAGGATGCATTTCCTGACAGTGAAAACAATCAGTGGAACAGCTTGCCTCTGGAAGTTCTGGATGCTCCATCACTGGGGGATTTCAAGAAGAGACTGGACAGCCATTTGTCCAGAATAGTATTCAGTCTCCTGCTTGAGCAGGGGGCTGGACTAGAAGACCTTCAAAATCCCTTCCAACCCTATTATTTTATGTTTAATCTAGACTTTCTTACAATTATTGGTTGATGTAATATCTTGACATAGACTATTTGTACTGACCTTATTTGAAGTGTAAAATGAATATCTATTTCTAAACAGTCTCCAGTCTAAGAAATCACAAATGCCAAAGTTCATGATACCATTCTATCTAGTCTTTCTGGAAAACTGGTTCCCTGTGACTATTGCAATGGTCTTAATTACTACACTTTCTAGAGCTGTAGCTGGTACACATAACATACCCTGTAGAACAAAGTTTACAACTTGAGTTGAAGTAAATATTGCTATAGTAGGTTCAAGCACACATTAGTTTAGTTTATAGGGCAAATGAAATAATAAACTTATCAAATATTGGCAGAAATGCTGATAAATGTTACTCTTTCATCAAATAATGGTTGAATAAAGGGTGGAAGCAAGAAGTTCAGCAGTCTAATATTTAAGAAAGCTTTTTTTAGCACCCCATGTTTTGCAATTGTCTAATTTCCATACTAGAATAGATGCATACAAAGTATTACGATTTGCACATATATGCTCTTGGCATGAATGTCAGTATTATAGCAGAATTAGTTGTATCATCGTTATTTTCCACAAAGATAGTGCCTTTAGGCCTGGTAAGCTGAGTATCAATCATCAGCAAATTCACTTCTCAACTATGATCTCTCTCCCAATTTCTCTGGATAATACAAATAACCTGAGAAAGCAAAAGGAGAAAAACATTTTCAGCACTTTATACAATCTCTTGACAGAAACTGTTAAAAAGAAGGAAAAGATATTTACAGAGAAATACTTCTTTTCTGCAAGTACTCAGCACAAAGCTAGAAAACATTGCTCCTACTCCTAGAATTATCTGCAACTCCCACAGCATCTGGGATAAAATGAAAACATAATTGGAAATAAGGACCTTTAAAAGAAAAGTCATATATGTTGGATGTTTCATGAAATATTTTACCTGAGCATATACAAAGAACTCAATTAATTCAAAAACTGATCATTTCAAATATTTTTGTATTAGATAAAACCAGATTTGTATCTACGACACTTTTTAGTTAACACATTTTATATTGTTTAACTTTTTTGTAATAGAATAAATTTTCCTGGGACAACAACCTCATATCTATTTACTTCATATCTATTGTGTTGTGATAATCAGCAACCTCAATCAAAATTCGAAGGATAGATTACCATAGTTTCCATAAAGTATGTAGTGTACAAATGTGAGTATCATTCCGACTTTTAATGCAAAGCACTGAAATTTTGCTAAAATGTGTGTGTCATTTGCAGATGACATTTGAGTCATGTGTTTCAAATGTATATCACATTTATTCTTGGTCTTGCACATTGCCCAAAAGAAGCAGGTGGAATCTGGCAAAAGTATTTGCTTTAATCTCAATAACAAACTACATTCATCTCTCTTACAGCACTATTTAAAATATTAATACAGGAGTAATCGACTGTATCTTAAATTTGTGGCATTATTAATGAAAATGGTGGGGCCCTCAAGGAAACACAAAGTGCTTTCAGCAGAATCATTCTGTGTTAAAAATTATGAAATGCATAAATACAACTCAGCGATATCCTGATAAACATATTTCACTCATTTACATAGGTCCAAAGAGCTACTTTTAGCTAGTGCAGCTGTTAAATTGCTACAGCATACGAACAGCATATTTCGCAAATATATCTATGCAGTTTATTGGTTTAGTATGTGCGTGCTCACTATATTAAAAAATAATGAAAGAAGCAACCACAGAAAATTACATACTAAACTGATGACTCCAATCTAATAATAAAAAATAGAAAGAAGGAGTAATAACATAAATGAGGATAATTGTTGCAGTTTCAGTTTTCATTTAAAGATTATACAGTTTTTCTACCTTCCTCCATCTGGATAGCATCCCTCAAGAGGAGCTATTGCAAATTAGTTCATGGCTGTGTAAGTTTCTGCTTCATTACCCAACACAGAGATAATTGTGGAAAGTTTGTGGAGTCTCTCTTCTCCAGCCCAACCCTGTTATTAATCTTCCATGGAAAGTCCTCCCTCTTGGTGATCATCTTAATGCACCACAGGCTTATCTAGTATTTCATCTTTATTCAAGTTTTGTAATTGCTTTTAATGTTTCAAATCAATTAGCAAAATGAGTGACATCATCAGAGAATAAGATAATAGCCTAGGGAAAGTGAAAACAAAATGTGGGATTTATTCGTCTCCATTTTCACACAGGTCATGATGTTGGAAAACAAAATGTGTTTCTATTGATTTCTGCATCTGTACCACATATATATTCCAAATGCATCTCAAATAATTTATTTGTGCTTCACCTTTAGATAGAAATGTGGGAAATGTATCTCTTTATTTTATCTAAAGCTTTCCATTTTGCTCTACACATGCCTCCAGGAAAAATCCATAAGATGTCTAAAAAATTAGGATTTAGTCCTGTTTAGGTGAGAAATATTGGACTATTCCATGATGTATTATGGCTGATTGTGGCAAAAAGAAGCAAAGGGAGAATTTTGGTCCTTCATTGCTTTTATTATAGCATTACGGAGAAGTGATCTTACCTTCATTTGTTTTTGAATCTTTCTGGTGCTGCTGTGTTGTGCCAAAATCATGGTTGCTTCCACTGTCAAAGCTACCATCTGAATGGATTACTATAATTGTACCAAAGAAGCCAAGCTAGGTATTCTTGTTGCTTTGATTCACTATTCTTAGCCCAATAAACACCCAGGGTATATTTATGGACAGATGATAAGATCACTGCCAGATGACAGCCACAGAATGGCTGAGGAAAGATGTTCCCTAGAATAGAGAGTAAAAAGGGGGCGGATTTTAATGGAGGTTTTTTTGTGGGGGGGAGGGTTGTTAAAAGAAGAATGTGAGTTAAAGGAGGGAGATAAATAGGTAAGGATATAGATACTGGTTTAGATATAGTAATAGATACAGATATAATATAGCAATAGCACAGTGGTGGGATTCAGCCAGTTCGCACTTATCCGGGAGAACCAGTTGTTAACTTTCTAAGCAGTTCGGAGAACCGGTTGTTGGAAGAAATCTCATTTTGGTTTTTTTCCACTTTACAGTGCTAATCCTATAAGGAAGGCAGGAAGGAAACATTCTGGTGTTGTTTCTAGCGTCATCTTTATTGCCCTGCTTTCAGAAACTGCCTCTCTGGTTAACCCTTATTACATTGTAACAGCTAAGGTGAAGCGCCCATCAACGTGAGTGATGTTGAATTGGCCATGCCCACCCAGTAACATGACCACCAAGCCTCAGCTACCCTGCTAGTCATTAGGGCAGAGAACCGGTTGTTAAATTATTTGAATCCCACCACTGCAATAGCACTAAGACTTATATATTGCCCCCTAGTGCTTTACAGCAGTCTGTGGGCAGTTTGCAATGTCAACAAATTGGCTCCCGATAATCTGAGTCCTCATTTTATCAACCTGGGAAGGATGGAAGGCTGAGTCAACCTTGAGCCAGTCAGGATCAAACTCCAGGCTGTGCACAGAGTTAGCCTGCAATACAGTAACCGCTGCACCACCAGATATAAAACCTTACATTCATATATGGAGAGAAATTCAGGAAAGTATAGCAAATAATGACAGACAAAAATAGATGGGAGACCTTGAGCTGGCCATTATAGGAGAAGGGGGATCAGCAGTTTTGTGCCAATCCCCACTCTGAACTCAATGGACTCTTTCCCCAAACCATATTGCTTGGCACCTTGGTTTCAGGGTTTTATTTATTAATGCTAGTTTTATCTATAATATTTTTTCACAAATAGTCTCAATACATCACATTATGCCGCTGTGTGTAAAATCAAACCTCCTATGCAATGAATTTCTTGGCCATTTGGCAAGAGATGGTTTATATCTATCTGTTCTCTGTTTTTACAATGGTCTATTTTGCTCTTATTTTCTTTATCACTGAATGAGAACTCTCCCACCATGCAAGAGTGGGTAACTGATTAAGATGGTCTGCCTGAATACTTAATGGATTTAATTGGTTTCCAGCAGATACTTGAGGATTTTCCCAGAAATGTGACAGGCAATTTTTTTATGGTGCTTGTTGACTTCTGGAATGTGGAGATGCTGTGGGCTTTGGAAAAAGTGGCCTCCAACTGCAGATCAGCGTGCTCCTTGACTTACCAAAAAAATGTTGGAGATGAAACAGCAGAAGCAACAGCTAGAGCACCAGGGGTAAAATATGAATACATGATTGTGCCAATGAGAAGGTCTACACTATATCCTACACCATGATGATAACAGTTGTAGATTAAGATAAAATATGGCATATGGGGCTGTCTTTCAAAATCTAGAACCATAGATGGTATAAAATGCAGCAACCTGCATGCTTGCAAATGAAGGCCACTTCAACAGCACCACATATCTATATTGCATGCACCTCATTAGTTCCTAACAAGATTCTGGGTTCAATTCAAATTGCTGGTTAAAACCTATGTTTTTTTCTATAAAGTCCTATATAACTTTGAACTAAGCTACCTGGATCATTTTTACCTAGATCATTGGCATTTTCTCCAAGTGTAATCCAGTGGTGGGTTCCATTGTTGGGATTCAAATCATTTAACAACCGGTTCTCTGCCCTAATGGCCAGCTGGATAGGCGGGGCTCAGTGGTTACGTGACTGGGTGGGTATGGCCAACTCAACGTCACTCCCGTCGATGGGTCCTTCGCCTTAGCTCTTACAATGTAATCAGGGTTAACCGGAGAGACAGTTTCTGTAAGCAGGTCAACAAAGATGACGCTAGAAACAACACCAGAATGTTTCCTTCCTGCCTTCCTTACAGGATTAGCCCTGTAAAGTGGAGAAAAACAAAAGGAGATTTCTTCCAACAACCGGTTCTCCGAACTGCCTGGAAAGTTACCAACCGGTTCTCCCGAATAGGTGAGAACCGGATGAATCCCACCACTGGTGGGTTCCTACCGATTCAGACCAATTTGGTTAAACCAATAGTGGTTTGGCAGCCTGGGTCGCTGGAACCAGCAGCAACCCAGGCCTGCCATGCGCCCAAACTGATTCTCCGTAGGCACTGCCATCTTGTTTTTCACTTCTGCGCATGCACAGAACAATTTTTATTGCACTGAGTGCAATAAAAGTGTGGACACAAGCAAATCGGCAGTAATGCCTGCTGGAACCCATCCCTGGTGTAATCTATTCATTTCATCATTTTGGAAGGGGCATTTCAGCTTTCTTCTCTGCAGAACACTAAGAAGATGGGAACCAAGATTGAGGTTTTCTCAGTGGCAGCCAAATCCGCTTGGAATATGTAGTTCCTAAAAATTCAGATGGTTATTTCTTTGTTGATTTTTCAGAAAGCTATTTGAGTTTTACTTTCCCAGAGGGAATGTAAGATTCTAGATCCTGTAAATACATTTTTAACGTTGTTTTATTTTAATTTTTGTGATTGTTAATTTTAATATAAATTATCTTTGTTATAGGTTTTGAGCTATTGTTAGTTATCTACTTTGCAGCTGCCTTGAATATTGTTTAAAAGACAGGTTTAAATCTCTCAAATAAATATGTGTAAATGCTGACCTAGTGCATTGGCACATGTGTACTCATATGGACATGTAGCTGTTAGTATACAAATGAAAACATAGTTTATAATTGTATTTTTGTAGAGACATGCAGTTTAGCAGTAGAATTTGGCAGTGGAATCTAAGGAACCGTTCCTTGCAAATTTCCTCTCTAAGAGAATAATGTATACTTGGTTAACCTGGAAGGAAAAGGAAAAAGAAGAAATAAAAGCCTTCAGTTCATGTTACCTAAAAAATATACAAGTGGAGATTGTAGGATGGGAATCTTCAGCTATGAATTATGCTGTTTGTAGAATATTTAATCTAGTGTCTGAAAATAATCTATTGGAGCAATTGCAAGCTTTCATCAGACCTTGAAGAAAAAAAAATCAAAGATCTGGTGGTGATACTTCAACTGATGAGAGTGGATAAGGAGTTATCAGATTGTAAGGGTGAAAATAAAATAGAAGTAATCCCAAGGTGACCCCAATAATCAGAACGAAGATCTGTAGAAGATATTCTGCACCACTGGAACTCAGAAGTAGTTTTCAGCCCTATATGGTTGTAACAGGATGTCAGCTTCCATGGGAAGAAGAAAGGATTCCTGAGAGAAATGCAGACCTGAAAGGGCCAAAGAGAAAAGTTCCAGTAGTTTGTGACTTACTATAAGAAGTTAAATTCAGGTGGTAGAGCAAAATCACTGTGGGAAGGTATCTTCACCTTTCCACATCTCAACTCCTATCACTCCTATAACTAGACTAAAACCAAGATGGTGGGATGGTCTACCTTCTCTTCAATTTATTTATTTTTTTAGTTCAGAAAGATGCTAAATAGCGATGATTCCAGATACATGGAAAATGGTTCCTGAACAGGATTGCAAATTATCTTGGAAGATCTTATGTCCAAGAATCTCATCCATGGAAATGAAGACAGTTACAAATACAGCACATTTTCATAAAGCTCTTACTAGGTTAGAATCACATTCTGTAAAGTTGATACATTAACATTTTATTTCTCCAGAGCTTGAGGGAAGATTCAAGCCCACCACATCATCTATCAAAATAGACTAAAGGAAGTAATGAGAATTAAGAACAGCATGAGCTACTATTTATGAATATGTAATACTACATTCATATGCAGAATAGACTAAAGTCATACCAGCTCAGATTCATGGTCCATTTAACCTAATATCTAACTTTTGTTGATGCAAGATGCTTCAGGATTAAAACATGTAGAAGTGGGGCAACCCAAGTTTAAAGGAAATCTTTTATAGGTCACATAGTTATTCCATCTTTAAAAATATATATAATTTCAATGAAAATCTAATGCTCCTTTCTTTTCCGTCATTTCTGGTCCTTTTTCTGGATTTAGTAAAAGTTCACCATTTGTAATTGCAGGAAGCATTTTACAGGTTTGTGCATTAGTGTAAGAATTAAACTCTTTGGGAGAGAATGGCAAAACTATTTCATTATTCTGAAAAGACATCGAGTGAGTACAAAGCTTTGTAATTAAATTACTGCAACCTTCTGAACTTCAGACTTCTTCAGTCTTATATCCATCCAGCTGTTTGATAATGTTCTTGTTTCTAATACCACATGCATAAATTATTATTTCTCAATAGGTCTTTTCATTCTCATACCAACAATCTTATCTTATAAGAAATGTATGCTATATGGCATGCTGAATGGATAATTTCATACCAAATTCCATTAATGGAGGAACTAGCCTACTGAGGGCCCTATTGTCTTAAGGAATAGGATGATATATTCTCAACTATTTATATTCTCAGGGTATTGGCAAGTATTTCCAGCAGAATCCTTATAAAAAGATGCACTCCAGGCCATCATTTATATGTACTTAATGCACGAGAAAAAGGGTGGCTCAGTGGCTTAGATGCTGAGATTGTTGACCAGAAAGGTCAGCAGTTCAGTGGTTCGAGTCTTTAGAGGTGCGTAATGGAGTGAGCTTACATTACTTGTCCCAGATTCTGCCAACCTAGCAGTTTGAAAGCATGTAAAATGAAAATAGAAAAATAAGGACCACCTTTGTTGGGAAGGTAACAGTGTTCCGTGTGCCTTCGGTATTTAGTTATGCTGACCACGACCACGGAGTCATTTTCAGACAGCACTGGCTCTTCGGCTTTGGAACGGAGATGAGCACTGCCCCCTAGAGTTGAGAATGACTAGCACATATGTGTGAGGGGAACCTTTACCTTTTAATGCATGAGAACATATGTATGCTTGTGTGTGTGCACACTCTTCCGTCTTTATGGAAGAGAGTGCTCCTCTAAAACTAAAATTACATAGAGAATTCAGAATGAAATGATACAGTTTTGCAGCAAAATATCCAGTTTTGCCACCAGGACACCATCTTACAGGTTTTCTGCAATTGATATTTAAGATATAAGATCCATAAATCTTACAGAAAAAAAGAGGAAGGGATAAAATGAAAACTGAACCATCTTTCCCTGGTAGTGCTCAAGTGCATGACTGAATGTTAGGAATAGTTGAGAGGCAGCCATTGAGTCTCCGATGACACTGATTTACAGAAGTTCATACCCAGTTCATTGTCAAACTTTCTACAATTCGCCCAGCAAATTCAGTCTGCAGTAATGAGAATCTTCATACTCCTGACAAATCCAGCAGTTGAAGGCCTCAGGCCACACATCGGTTCAACATGTGACAATAATTGCGAATGACAGACATGCCAAATTTCAAATGCCAATGCTGGAAATCCCATTGGGTACAAAAGTTAATATAACTTGGAATGCTTTTCTTGGAATATAGCCAGTGCTGAAAGGATTTTAGCTAAAAAAGCAATAATCTTCCTGATATAATGTAGTTTTTATTCTGAATGTTTGCTAATTCTTCCTTTGGATTTAAAATTGCTTGTCCTAAACCTAGAAAATCGGTGTTACAAATCATGGCTTTACATGAAAAAGAAAAAAAAAGCACTGTTCTTTAATTTACATTTGTGTTCACTTAAGTCCTATCCTTATCCTATATCTTTCTTTGATTCATCAAATTTCTAAAGGAAGAAGGATATTATTTCTCCAAATTAACTATGGTTAAATGTTTTTTATAAGTGGGTCAGTGGCTAAGACGCTGAGCTTGTTGATCAGAAAGGTCAGCGGTTCAAATCCCTAGTGCCACATAACAGTGTGAGTTCCCATTACTTGTCCCGGATTCTGCCAACCTAGCAGTTCGAAAGCACGTAAAAAATGTAAGTAGAAAAATAGGGACCACCTTTGGTAGGAAGGTAACAGGGTTCCTTGCACCTTCAGTGTTTAGTCATGCAGGCCACATGACCATGGAGACGTCTTTGGACAGCACTGGCTCTTCGGCTTTGAATCAGAGATGAGCACTGCCCCCTAGAGTCGGAAATGACTAGCACTTATGTGCAAGGGGACCCTTTACCTTTAAATTTTTTGGGTTGAGGGGGGCAGGTCAGAGATATAATATACTGAACGTAACATACTTTATGATTTTTTAAAATCAGATATTTCAGATATTTTTTAACATTTCTTAATTTGATGACTTACTCAGAAAAATACTTCCAAAATGTACAATATGTGTTCTTTATATGGTAGAAATAAGAATATTTTCATTCAAAGAAACCAGAACATTTGTAAATATCATGTTTTTCAAGTGGAACAACAGATTGTTGTCTATACTCTGTGTGGATTCCATATCACAGTTTAAATAGTGTTTTATGGAACAGTCAAGAATGCCGGCTGCTGTCTGAAAGAAACAGAATCTGAGAAATTTCTTCATCTAGAAACTCTTTGAAAAGTATCATCAGCAAGTATTTGAGACTTTTGGCTTAATTTGCTTATGAATGTGTCTTGAGTCTTCCAGTTGCATTTGATTATTAAGAATTAAAATGGAGGACACCTGTAGTTACATTTAATTAACAATGTAATTAAAATACACAATAATTAAAAAATAAAACTCAATCACTGTTCATAATTAAGAAAAGTATCTATGTCTTGCAGAAATTCAATGTGCTATTAGCAAGCCGCCAGTGTCACTGTCTGTGAGTTGGATGGCCATATTAATGTGTTTAATAAACAATATGATAAATATTAGAAATATGTTATCCAGAAACTTTGTTATTGTTTCCCACGTTCATCTCACTTTCCAATATTTGCAGCCCTTCTGATGTATGATTAAGTTTCCTTGTACCTATCCATATTTTTCTATTTGATGCCCTCTAAAAGCCTTCTTGATAAAATGAAAGAATTACAAATTGACATTTTAGATATTGGTGAATTGTGATGGTGTGGAATTGAACATTTTCAAACATATGTTTGCACTGTTTATTACTCAGGACATAAAAAACAAAGTTGGAATGGTGTTGCTTTTGTAGTTAGCATGGAATTGCGAGATCCAAAGAATACAAAAAAAAAAAAAGTCAAGATAGACTTCTTTGTCTATAGGAAGGCCTTTGATTGTGTTGAACATGTCAAGCTGTGGAATGTGCTTAGAAAAATGGAAATCTCAGAATGTCTTATTGTTCTCACTTGAAACTTATATATGGGTCAGGAAACCACAGTACAACTAGATCATGTCAAAACCTACTGGCTTCAGAATGGCAAGGACGGAGCCAAAATTGCCTACTCTCACCTTATTTATTGAATCTTTATGCTGACTTTATATTAAGAAACATTGGAGGATGAGCATGGTTTTAAAATTGGGAAAAAAAACCGCAATAGTGTACACTATTACACAATAGTGTAATGTTGAATATATTACACTAACAGCCAAAAATACAAAGGATTTGCAGGCTCTGCTAATAAAAGTCAAGAAACACAGTAAAAAAAATGGGGTGAAAAGATAGGGAAGACCAAACTAATGATAACAGATATGGGCTTAGAATTAATAATGAACAAAATCCAGTCTTGGATAGCAGGTAGCTTTACACAGAATACCGTAGGGAAAAACACTAAAGACAGGAGTATAACTTTGGTAAGAAAATATTTTTCAGGCTAACACTTGATGAAAGAAAATAAAAGTGTCTCATTATCAGCCTAAGTAACATCATCATGGGGGAATATATTTGTTGGCTCACGAGATATGATAATTTGTCCGACCAGCCTTGATTGGGGTATTGTATCTTGTTTGATTGTTCTTGTTCTTCTGGTGCAGGTTCTTGCTTATCTGCATGTTGGTTAATAGGTGTGTGATAAGAAAATATATACTTAGAGCTGTATGGCCCTTTTTTTATCTTTGGTTGCTTTCTTTTATAGGGGGCATTTATTTCAATGTGTCTATTAATGGATCAAACCTATGGGAATTCTGGAACTTTGCTTGGTTTAAAATGTTTAAAGATTCTCCATTCAAACTGTGTTCAAATTTGTCAGCCTGCAGTGGGATGCAAGAGATTTCCTGAAGAAAAACAAAACATGACAGAAGAGAACATTTGTAGTTCAGGGTTGAACTATGGGATCCTTTGGTGTCTCTGAGCTTGGTTATTTTCTTGCGGGCATTTCATTACCAAACCAGGTAACATCATGAGGGCTAGTAGGGAGTGACATTTGCTCTCATTTTATATTCTAATGGCTTGCCCTCTCAGTGTTGATGAGAGTGGTCTTGGAGGTTTCTTGCAGTACTTACACTGCATGTTGTAGCTGATTCCTGTTATTTTCTTTTGGGGCTGCTGGGTTTTTGGTATACTTAGGATAGAAACATAGAAAACTGATGGCAGAAAAAGACTTTGTGGTCAATTGGGTCTGCCCTTTGAGTTTATTTGTTTTTGTTTGTTTATTTGTTTGTAATTATTATTGTTATATATTTTTATATATTTTCTGATGTTGAACATGTGCTTATCCCAAGCATGTTTAGGTGATATCCTTGGTACCTCAAGAGCACAGTCTCTTCCCAGATTCTTCTAATCCCAGAACAGACTGAAAGGTGGAAACGATCTCTGTTCATAAAGGTTTAATTAACAAACCTGAGCTCTAATGTTCTAGCTTTTGGATATTATTTTGTGTTGCCAAATTTCATTTTCAGATCTGGGTTCCTGTGATATATGCCTGGTTTAGAAACTCTTGTGGACTGATTGTAGTTCAGGAGTCATCAAGTTCTTCAGACTAATAATTTCTGACTCCTCGTAGTCTGAGAACTTTCACTCACCAATCATAACTTCTGGATCAAATTTTGGCTTTATAATTAATTCCTTAGTATCTTCTAGAGCAGGACACTAGATATTCTTAAAAATGGTTTTTCTATAAAACTGGCAAAAATATTGGAAGCACCTGACAGATTTAAATCCTAATTCAAATCTAAATCTAATTGTGGAGCTAATGATCCCAATCCCTAGACATTAGAAAATGAGCAGAAAGCTTATAAATAAATATAGTCAAATATTTCTGCCTAAATCTTTGCTTTCTCATATTGAGGGTCAAACTCAAGGCCCGAGGGCTGGATCTGGCAACAGCGAAAAGCCCCACAGTGATTCTGTCAGCGAAAATGGAGCTCCATTTTCAGTGACAGAGAGTTGCAGGAGGCCGTAGCAGCCAAAAATGGAGCTTAGGAGTGCTGCAGGCTCCATTCTTCCAGGCAGAGGGTTGCAGGAGCCAAAAACAAAACTCAGGAGCCTGTTTTCTCTGGCAGACCACTCAGGCTGCTACTGGCACCCCCAACACAAGTGACATCAAGCTGGCCATGCCCACCCTGGCCATGCTCACTCCACCCCCCTGAGATCAAACACAACCCTGATGCGGCCCTCAATGAAATAGAGTTAGACACCCATGTCATAACTGCACACTTCTCCTTTATATCTATATGGTTCAAATTAAAATCAGGAAATCTAATGGAACTTGTTAAAGATTAAACAGATGTGAAGATGCTTAGTTCAAATTAAATTTACCACCTTAGCATGCTCGTGTCAGTTTTCTCAAGCACAGGAAAAAGGTAATTGTCAATTAACGAGACTGTTTCACATGTGCAGGAGAGAGTGTACAGAAATCAATAACACAGCACAATATAGAGGTATATAATCTCAATCAGCATTTTATAATGGAAAGGCTTTCAGACAGATATACAGAGTAATTGGCTACTCTCTTGTGGCTCATCCCCTAAGCTATACAACAGTCCAATTAAAATGTAACATTGCAGCACAGCAGGTATGTGGCTTCTATATGCATCAGTCAATGTTTGTTCAATCTAACTTTGCAAACAGAAAAAAAAAACCAAATCCCTGCTTGGAATAGTAAAATAGAAGTAGATAAATCTCAGGGTCAGGCGTGACAATCAGAATGCCTCTTAATGAAATTTAACATAGGAGCAAAACCCCAAAAAGTAGCACCTTAGAGAATGACAATTAATTATACCCTGCTTTTCAGGCTGTGGTCCAGTTTAAAATATAATGATGCTAAGAAATCTCACACCATAACATCCGACAATCCTTTAATATCCTTTGATATTAAAAAAAATGACTTAGGTTTTTTTTAATGAAATAACTTATATTTTGCAATCCTATGCAAGTGATTAATGGAAATATCAAAATCAATTCTGCTTAACAATGATGCATCAAATTAAACCAGATCCAATGAAAAACCCACTCAAGCAATCCCAGATAAACCATTGAATTAATGGGCTATTGCCTTTCCCTTATCTCTATTTCTCCATTAAATCTGAGAATTTTCTATAGGTAGTCCACATACTGTTTAGCTGTATCAAATTAATACAAAGCCCCCCCTTCAAATTACCACCCATAAACTACTAAATTAGCAATAACCCTCATTAATATAGTGGTTGCTAGAACATTGTCTACAGTCCTATAACGGTCACCAGAAGTACCTTTTGAGCCAGCTGGAAACTTTGGTAAGTCAATGACTGATCGTATCTGACCCTCATAGAGACATTCTGTTCCTACTTCTACTACTTCAAATTCAATAGTAATTTGTGAAGACCTTTATGAGGCTCATTGTATGATTTTTAATTACTAATTCACACTTGGAGTATATTCGTGCAGGTATTGAATATTTCATCAACAAAATATCTTACTGAAGCAGAATATGTGGGTCAAAGGCTTCTCTTTAATATAGCATCTTCTAAAAATAAAAATTCAATGGGTAGATGAAATTTCCTATCTGTTGAACAGTGATGGCGAACCTTTTCTGGCTCATTTATAGCTTTTATAGCCAAACATGGTAGGGTAGTCATGTAAATGAGAAGTGGAGAAAATGTTACATATTTATGCACAAGAATTTAAAGCTGTAGCACTAACTTATCTTATCCCTAGAATCAACATCCTCAATTATTCTCATTTTTGCCCTTGAACAAAAAATTCTCAAAAGCATGGCCTACTTTTAGTACATAAAACAAACACTATTGTTTTTTCTGTTCAAAAGCTTTACCATATTGATCTAATGGTGCTTCTGATAACTCTAATAAACATCCCCATTCTGAACAACACAGAGAAAAATAATTGTCCATATAATAACTGAAAATGGCAAACCCAATGTGGCTTTGGCCAGATTCTGGCTGCTCCCATATTTCCAAACCAGCATTTGGACCTCTGGTGAGTACTATATTGAGGAACCTTGTTTTATTCCATCATGGAGTAGGAGTGCAAGGACTATTGGGCCAAATAAAAGATACCCTTCCCCATGCTTGTTCCTTGCTAGCACGAAACAGCCATCATCAGCCAACAATGCATTTCTAAATTCAATGCATTAATAATGTAGACATCTTAGGTCAGTCTTCAAGCACATAAGCACAAACACATTTGATGGCGAGACAGTGTTTCTACCTACCAAATTCACAATTAGGTTCTTTTTTAATTCTGTAACAAATGGAACAAATGCTTGAAATTGAAACTTCAGTGGAATACGGCTCTAATGAAACTTATCAGCAAATTTAAAGATATTACAGTACTTGAAGCTGTAATTACAACTATAGATTTTTCTCCCATTATAGATGCAAAAGTAACATAGCGAAATTAGGCCAACTGTTATCAATGCTGTGCTTTATATGTAAATGGGCATTATATTATATCCATTTGAATTTTACATAGAAATGTCATAGATCTGTGCTACATTTCATGGCCTTTTGGCCCCACTATTTAAAAGTTATTGTTTTTTCATGCGTGCAGCAAATGTATGCCAGTTGAGGGTCATATTTTATGCCTCTGATGAAATGGCACTGAGCTCCTGGAATCTTATGCCTTGATAAATTAAGTCAGTCTTCAAAATATCACAATGTTTTTATATACTATTTGGATGAATGGCAGGGAGTCGTCTAAACCAATTTTAGCCGAATGCATGTTGGCAAAAATTCAAAAATCAGATTTTTAGAACCACCATAAAGAAAATGAGAGGAACAAGAGATATATTTAAAAAAACATCTAAGCGGCAAGCAATAATATTGTTTTGTCAAATCAGACTATGTACTTCAAAGGAAAATAAAATAGTTCCCCAAGGATGGCATCACTGAAACATGATGCCATCCTTGGTGCCATAAAAATTGTGCCATAAAAATGAAAGCAGGGAAGCTCAGGAGAGTAGAAAGCTGGTAAATTATACTATGCTTGTGATTGAAGTTGCAAAATATCTGTAGACCAGGGGTGGGCAACTATGCCCCCTTTCCAACCTGTGAACCTCAAATCCCAGAATTCCTGGGTCAATGTACATACATACATACATACATACATACATACATACATACATACATACTCAGCCATATTGGTTTAGGAATTCTGGGAGTTGAAGTTCACAGGTTGGAAAGAGGCCATCATTGCCCACCTCTGCTATAGACAGAACCTTGTGTAGTAAAGGCATGGAAAGTCCTGACTAAAATCTGGAATCTGACAAGTTTGCATAGTCTATTGAGGGTTCCTTTAAGAAGCTTTGCTCTAATGGACAGCCATAGTATTTCAGAAGAAAAGCCAAGGTCTGAGATTGTAGCGTGAACAGAGGATCGAGTTAGGGTATCTTTTACAGGTGGCGGGAATTGAAAACTTAAGTGCTGACCTAGTTTTGGTTTAATAAAGAAAGTCAGGTCAGAATCATATTAACAGGGAAGGCATAAAGCAGTATGCAGTAATTTAATCTCCAAATGACTGCTTTTCTGTTCTTTTTTCTTTAGTCCTTCAGATACTTTCTTTTAGTTTGTCAGCACCCTTTAAAAGGCAAAAATGTGTTGACCATATAAAATAACATGCTGATAATTCCCACTCTTATTTTTGTTTTATTTTTTTAAAAAATCTCATAATGTTTTAAAGAAGTTTGCTTGTGTTAAAGGCCTTTTTAAAGGTTCTTCAGTGGTAAATACATAATCCAGAGATATCCTTCATTCATGACATGAGACCTGCAGGTAGGAAGATTTCAGTTCACTGCTTCTATGCCCAGACATATTCAAACATTAATACTGAAAGTATAAGGAATCATGCTTGGTGTAGAGAATGGAGATACTTTAAATGTATACAAATTACAAAACCTCAAATGTTTAAAAACATGGTAGCCACCTTTAATTTTAGATATGTCATTAAAACAATTCACAAGCCTACCAAACCAATCAGAGTAATAATAATATTGTGGAGCAAGACAATTGGGAGAAGGATGCAAGGAAAATCATCAGGCCCTAACTCCTAATTTATTTTAAGATAGAAGGAAACTAGTAGACTTTACTATGCTTGCAAATGAATTTGTAAAGTATCTGTTGATGTTCTAAATATATTGGATAGTAGGAGATATAGTCCAACATATTGCAATGGCACAAGGTGCATCATGCTTCCTTCTTTCAGTATTCACTTTTCTATGTACAGTACATTCTTGCAAAAATGAATAACTGTAATATCCCAGAAAAAAACCCTACAATCTACTTCAACCAATGTAAAGCGATAGTGGCTGAGAATTCTAGAAGCTGCAGTCCCATTGTCTTAAGTAGACAACAATAGGATATTTAGTATACAAATTTTCACATCCACATAGTAATTATATATATAGGTACAGATAAGCAGGTTGATTGTATATTTTATATTTAAATATTATATTATATTAAAATATCATAAAGCAAGCAAAATAAGGAAGGCACATGGCCAACAACTGGGGTCCCAAATTATGAACTCTTGCTGGTCTGTGCAGAGTGTGCACATGTTCAGATTATAAATCAAGTTGAGTTATGTACCCAGAAAAACCTTAAGAAGAGTACTTAAATCAGACACTCCACAGATGGCATGACATCGTGATTTTCCTGGATGATAGCCTTTATGTAGGGAGGGGAGAGCAGTGAACATGTATAAAATAATCTAATAACGGTGGACATTTATAAAGGGGAAGGTCACATTCTATGGAGTTAATCCACATCACCCTTGGAAGCATAAGTGATATAAAGGGGTGTACTTTGAAGAAGGGCCAGCTTCTGATTTCAACTTCCTGTGAAGGATTGACACAAAGCTAAAGATCTCCAAGCCTTTGGATTGGTTTTACTACACAAGGTGCAACACTTATAATATCATTTGAACAGTTATAGTGTAGAAAATGACAGGCTTTAAACTTCTCAGGATACAGGAAAAGTTTATTTGGCAGCCAAGTTCAGAAAGCTAGCCCATGACTTAGCATTGCAAGTTCTGAACAACCTTCATTATCGAAGCACACATTCTTATACATTCTCAAAAGCATTGCAACACGGAAATACTTAACACATTTCTTAGTGGTTACCTTGAGGAGAAAACCTTATAAGGAAATGGGATCTTACTTCTCCTTTTGTTTATGGAGTACGTGTCATTAACGAACTTTAATTGAACCTTAGACTTTTGACATAGATTTTGACATAGGGACATCTTGTGGTTAGGCACTTGCTTCCTGTTCTTTTGCAAGCTGCAATTCTGCCTATGTGGCTTTAATATAGAAGTAAAGGGGCTCTAAGAGGCTGTCCAGCCTGACCCAGTAGGTTTCACACTTAATGTCCAAATCTCACTTTACGTCTGCTTTAAGGTTTTCTCCTCAAGGTTCTCATACAAGAGCTATGTAATATAGAAATAGATTATTGGCTTCACACAGATTCTTGCAGTTGATGAAAATTCTCATATGTCTAGTCATTCCTATGTCTTTTGTTTCACTGAATGGAATAATACAGGTTAACTTAGCATCCTGTCAACTGTAGATAGGTATCCATTCCTTTTACATTGTTTGTCATAGCACACAAATCAATGCCAGATATAGTAATAGTGACATACAGTAACTGTACTCTGTAACAGTCTATTTAAAGACAATGTGTGTACAGAGATATGATCATGTTGGGGAAAGAGGACAATAGGTTTTTCCTTCCTATTTTGCTCTCCTCTTCTGGTAGTATCCAGCAAAATACCCACAATAGCAGAAGCATATATATTTTTCCTGTTAAAAGGCACACTACTGTATATCACAGCTTTGGTCAGAGGCCATATGTGATGATGCACAAACATAGAAGCAAAGTAAAAAAGCATGCTTTATCTCTCTTACTGCCATTCCCTTTTCTCTTCCCTTCCCTTGCTTCAGCTGAATTGCAAGGTGAAGACAGTTCTTAAGAGTTACCCATAGTTAAGAAACCCCTCTACCTGGTCCTGGTCATTAGCGATCATCTTTTCTCTATGTCACTCGAATGTCAATTCCGTTAGAATTTTCTTTTGTGCAAAGTACAATGTGCAGACCTGGAGGAGCAAGAAGAAGAGAAAGGAGACATATCATCCCTCAGAGTGCAGGAAGATTCAGAAAACTTTGAGAATACGGAATTTCCAGAACATGAATAGGGTCACCATGTCTTGCTCTGATAACCAAAAGTGAGCTGCAAAAAGTTAGAGCTCTCTGCATCTATTTCTGTAGAAGAATTGGAGCTGACTGTATCTTTCTGTAAACCCTTCTATGCAAGAAAATCAAAAAGATTAAATAACTGGACCATGGATAAGTTAATTGTAGATGTTTTTACAGTATTCCTACATAGCAGAGTTTTGTTCTCCTCAAAAACTGAAACATCAACCCCTTTTTATTTTGGTATTTGCTTCCTTCTTAAAATCTCCCTCCTCTTATTTCTTCCATTTTCATTTTACAAGTCCATATTGTCATAGTGCTTCCTACCTTGGGTTTTCATATGACTGCCTGACCATTAGATAGAAGCAGAGAGATACAGACAGCTCACTGATAGTTATCTGATCAAGACATGGCAACCCTATTCATTTTGGGATGAATTCATGTTGGAAGGACTTTGGAAGGCTTCTAGTCCAACTCCACTGTTTGAGCAGGAGACCCTAAACTATTCCAAACAAATGACTGTATAATCTCTTCTTAACAACTTCTGGATGCTCCATCACTGGAGGATTTTAAAAAGAGATTGGACAGCCATTTGTCTGGAATGATATAGGGTTGTGATGGCAAACTAATGACACGCGTGTCACAGGTGGCATGCAGAGCTATATTTGCCAGCTTGCGAGCCGTCAGCTCCAGCGCACATGTACGTGCTGGCCAGCTGATTTTCGGCCTACCAGAGGGCCGGGGGAGGCCATTTCCACCCTCCCCAGGCTTCAGGAAAGCCTCCGGAGCCTGGGTAGGGCAAAAATGGAAGTTTTTACCAGAGGTTGGAAATGGTCTGTTTCTAGCTTCCTGGTGGGCTCTGGAGAGCTGGGGGAGGCTGTTTTTTGCTCTCCCAGGCTTCAGGAAATCTTGTGTAGGGTTGGTGGTGGTCATGCGTGCATGCATTGGAGGGTCACATGGACATGCGCAGGTGGGCAGGGTGCATTGCATTGTGAGTCTGGGCACATAATTTTGGCATGCCTTTACAAAACGGTTCACCATCACTGATATAGGGTCTCCTATTCAAGCAGAGAACTGGACTAAATGAACTCCAAGGTCCCTTCCAACATGAATTCATGGACAGAAAATGTCTCCTTAATTCTAACTTCCATCCATTATTTCTTGTCTTGTTGTCAGAGTGCTTTGAAGAATAGGTCAACCCTTTTCTCTGTGACAGGCCCTCAAATATTACAACACTGCTATAATGGCACCCCTAATCTTTCTCTTCATTAGATTAGATATATTCAGTTCCCACAAGTGTTCATTGTATGCTTTGGCCTCCAGTCCCTTCATTATCTTTGTTGATCTTTTCTAAAGTATTTTGAGAATCTCAATATCTTTTTTTGTATTATGGTGATCAAAGCTGGATATGGTATTCCAAGCAGTGGTGGGTTGCAGGCGGTACGCCCCAGTACAGGAATTCCAGTGCCTGCCCGGAGCACTGGATACCATTCCGGTACGGTACTCCAGAGGGCCCACCCACCTGCCCGAGCTCCTTACCTGTATTTGAGCTCTTCAGCGTTTCTGCGCAAGGAGCACACGGCACCTGCGCGATGCTCCGGAAAGCAACTGGGGCATCACTGAGGCTCACAGAGGCATCAAAAGAGGTAAGGACACATGTGCGTGCTGCGCGTGTTCATGTGATGGACGCCAGGCCCTGTTGCACCGTACCGGTTGCACCGAGATCCAGAACCCACCACTGATTCCAAGTATGGTCTTATCAGTGCAGTTCAAAGTGGGGTACTAACACTTCACATGATACTGATATCACCCTTCAGTTGATGTAGTGTTGAATTGCATTGGCTTTTTTTGGGTAGATGCAGCATATATTTTTTTTCACTTAAAGCAGTCAGAGCATATTTGGTTGGCAGCAGTAGCCAGAAATAGCAGGCTAGAAAATGAAATTGATGGCTAACAGTAAGCATGCACCCCAATAAAGCTTTGAAAGGCACTACAGTATAGAAGGATCAATTGAGGAGTAAACTCAGAAAACAACATTCTGTTAGAAAAAAAATGAGATAAAAAATGTCTCAGAGAGTTGATTCCCCAAATGAACACTTGGACTTTACTGCTGTGTTTAGTTTTTGAAATCCAAATAGGTTTTTCTTTTCCCTGTAATGAAAAAGAGCTAGAGGATATTACTTACAGGATCAAAGCCCAAGGATACACACCAGATGCCTGAACTCAGATGCAGTAATATTGAAGAATTGTATACAAACCAGCAATTCAAGGAAATAAGTGTTGTGTTGACTGAAAACTTAGTAATTCCTTAGGTAGTTTCAAAATATTATTTAGAGCCTTGCGGAAACCAGAAAAATAAAAAAGATGGAGGAGAGTCAGCATCCTACCCAGAATAGAATTATTTACCTCAGAGAAAATATATTCCCAGATTCAGCACTGCGTTAATATACAAATCACTCATTTGTTTACAAATAGAATTTCATCCTTTAAAAAAACCAATCACCCCACCAACAGCAGTAGCAGCAGCAGCAAAACTCTCAAAGTTAAGCACTGGGAATATCACAGTGTTTAGACCAGTGTTTCTCAACCTTGGCTACTTGAAGATGTCTGGACTTCAACTCCCAGAATTCCCCAGCCAGCGAATGCTGGCTGGGGAATTCTGGGAGTTGAAGTCCAGACATCTTCAAGTGGCCAAGGTTGAGAAACACTGGTTTAGACATTTTCTCATGGACTGTTACAGTTTTAATGCTCAGGCTAAGAAGAAGAGTAACAACCTTGCAAAAAGAGTATGGTAATCTATCTGAATAGCCTATATAAAAACCGTTTCATCGGGAACATTTTCTAAAAGAATTATTGAACTTATTAAATTTAATGTCAAGCTTGAAATTAAATACTCAGTATATTAAGTGCATTAGAAAAAGAACATATTTAATCTCTAGCAGCATATCACATAGTTATATGCTAGACTGTTTATTGATGAACTGAAAGTGGGAAAATCAATATGAAGTATAAGACCCATCTCAGTCCACTAACAAAGGGTGGAAGCTCTTGAGAACATAGCTGTGAGGTGATTATCCTGATAGTTATCTTAAAGCAAAGGCCATCAAAATCATAAAACATGTGGCTTGGAAGAGAGTTTATTTATCAAGTCCAACCTCTCTCACTATGCAGAAACTAATCTAGGGGGGCATTTAGCCTCTTTACAAAAATGTCCAGTGAAGGAGAATCTACTGTTCTATGCAGATAATTCCACCGCTTAATAGCACCTATCATCAAAATATTATCTTTATATTCAGGGTGAATTGCCTTTGTTTTAATTACAGCCAGTCTTTGCTCTTCTCTCAGTATCAATGACAAATAGATCCACTCCTTTTGTATGTGACAGTCTTTTAGATATTATGTAATCACTGTTATACTTACATGTCAACAACCTATTTACTTACCTACTACATCTATCTATCTATCTATCTATCTATCTATCTATCTATCTATCTATCTATCTACCTACCTACCTACCTACCTACCTACCTACCTACCTACCTACCTACCTACCTACCTATTATCTATCTTTCATGTATCTATCAAACTATCTATCTATCTCTATCTATTATCTACCTACCTATCTATATCTATTATCTATCTATCATTTCTCACGCTAAACTTGCTCAAGTCTTTTAACCTTGCTTCATAGGACTTTGTATACAGAGATCTTATCAATCGAGTAGCTCTCTTTTGTATCTTGCTCCTATTTCTCCACATTCCTTTTAAAATGTGATATCCATAAGTGAACAGAGTACACCAAGGGTGGTCTAATAAGAGAGGGAAACTGTAATCCGCCCCCCTGAGCTGAATGCAATGCTTCTGTGAATAAAACCCTTATTGTCCTCGCTCTTCTAGCTGATGATCACATAGCTTTCTCAAGTTTTGTAAGTGGCCCATTAGGAAACCTAGATTCTTTTCTTTTTTTTTGCTGCCTAGTTCTGTTTCTATATATCTAACTTTTCTAATCCAGATGCAGGACTTTAAACTTACAATTCTTAAATGTCATTCGGTTAGATTTGGTCAAGTCTGCGGTATATTTCAAATCAGTTTGATATCCTCAAGGATGTAAGAAAATCCCTCTGGCTTAGTGTTGACAGCAAATTTCAGAAGTATTCCTTCCATTTCACCCTCTAGATGGTTTACAAAATATTGAATACCACAGGATTGAGGATGAAGCTTAAAGAGAGCCACTAAATGTATGTCTCTAAGTCAATGTAGAGCTATAGGCACAGTTCAACTGAAAATCCACCCGACTACACTATTCTCCCCAGAAATATATAACATAAAGGAGCATTGTTGAATACTTTACTGACTACAAGGTGCACTGCATCCATAGTAGTCTCTTGGTTTATCAAAAATATTTTTTATTCTTGACAAACTTATAATGGTAGTATTCTTCCCAAGTGTATGCAGATATAATAAGCTAGTGCTTATTACCAACAAACTGGTATCATTTTCTGGATTTTTTGTTTTTCTCTTTTTTGAATATTAGGATTGTATCTACTGTATCTACTTTTCCTTGGTCTTCTGGAATCAATTGTCCAGGAACTTTTTTTTTAAAAAAAAAATCTAAAATAATTTCTGAGTGATTCTCTTAACACCCTGGAATTTAAACTATCTAGGATTGGAGGCTTGATTTCATTTGAGATAGCAAACTTGGTCATGATCATATTTTAATGATGCCAATATAAGAGATTATATATAGCTCAGGATTGAATTGTGAAGTTCTTCATGTGTTCAGAGATTGGTTATTTACTTACAGACATTTTATTACCTGACTTGGTAACATCATCACTGCTGGTGAGTGTACTTTGCTCTCTGTTTACATAAAGCAGCTTGCCCTGCTGGTGTTAGTGGGGCATGTATGGTTTTCTCCTTGACAGTTTTCGATTAGGATATTGTTTCCTGCTTGATTGTCTACTTGTTTGTCTCCTTGATAGTTCCCTGAATATTGTTTTCTGCTTATGTAACTCACTTTTCCCAGATTTTCTTTTACAAATTATCTTGAACTCCAAGACGGTGAGATTGCTTTCCTCAGTTCTTCAATCTGTATAGCAATTTCTCCTGTTGGAGAACAGGAGTAAGTCAGGGATAGTTCATCCCTTTATCTTGTCCCAAGAGAAAGAAAAGGGGGAAAGGGAAAGAAAGAAGGGAAGGGAAGGGAAGGAAAGGAACGGAAGGGACGGGACGAGATGGGATGGAAAGGGAAGGGATGGGAAGCAAAGCAAAGCAAAGCTGTCAGGACTAAGACTTAGAATGTGTTAAATGTGCCACTCCTAGTCAGTTTGTCCTCCAGTATATATCAGAAGGAGAGTGAACAAGAATTATACTATACTATAAAGCATAGTATATCAAAAAGTTCTGTTCTATCATCTGTAGTTTTACCCATCAAACTGCTTTGTCAATGCTCATTGTTAAGTTGTAATATAATTGTTGTTGTATGATTTCCATTACGAACATTACTGCTAGCAGTCCTTTTCTCTCTGTTCATACTTCACGCAAAGCCCCTTTTTGTTTTGGATTAACATGTCACACAATCTACCCAACTATGGTTATTCAATAGGTTAAGAGAAACATTTTTACAATGACTATGATCATGATTTATCACTTATTGCTTGTATGTACACTGAGGGTTTATGCACTGGAGACTAATTCCTTGAGTGTCCAATCACACTTGGCCAATAAAAAATTCTATTCTATTCTATTCTATGATTTTCTATTCTATTCTAAACAATCATAGGCTCAAACAGAAGTTTTCCAAACTGTTCTGTAGAATCCTTAGGTTTCCTGGAACTTCTCTAGAAGTTCTTAAAGAATATACCAATATTCCATAAAGAATAGTTTGCCCTTTACAAGTGAAAGAAATTATTCCTCTCCTGCACTTAACAGGGAAAGATCACCCATCCATTCCTTTCAAATCCATGCAGTTCCTACTGGAGAGGTGCCCATTAAAACAAACAAATAAGCAAATACCTCTCCAAAAGTCTGAATGCTTCAAAAGTTTAATAATTCACATCATATAATAGAGCAACTTCAGAAACCAGTTCACATTCAAAGAGTAATCTTCCTATCCACTATGCTCCTTTCTGTTTCATTATTCTACCTCTTATTTCCAACTCAGTCAAACAAAGAGCTGGCTCTATAATTTCTCAGCATCTGAATGTTTTCAAGGTTTGGGGTGGATTTTTTTTTTTTTAAAAAACAGTAAGTTCAGATAACAACACATGATCCCATACATTTAATACAAATGCAGCTTGGAATCGGTCCATGATGTGGCATGGCATCTGCATAAGCTAGTTTGAAGTTTACTCCATTTCTGCTGACAGCTGCAAGCCACAAAACTGTCAGTGAAAGAGCAGGCATAGAAAATGGGCCCTGTGGATGGTTCAAAGGGAAACTGCATGATAAGCTTCCAGCTATTTGAATGAGGTCATAATGAATTAAATATGAAATAATGAATGATACAGGAAACCCAGAAATCTTCCCCCCCCCCCCTTCATACACACCTTTTGGTCTATTTGAAGCAGCCTTTCTACTTTTTATGCGCTTGGCAATTTCTACTGACAGTACAAAGCACAGGGGAAAACATTCTTTGGTTATCAACTGAAGGGGTATACTGATAACTAAGGAATTTATTTTGTACCTCAGATTGACTGTCCTGTAATCTCGCACCTGGCTATGCCTGAATGATCTCACTACTGTCACTGGTCGAGGCATATGATATATGATCAAGGTGCAATGATTCAACCTGGGAGAGATTTCCTTATGTCGTGACAATTTGTTTCTGGTTTGCAACAAGACTATTCCAGGGCTGGTGATTCCAATATACTTTATACTGTGAAGAACAGAGAAATGTAAATACATTTTTGGGATCACAAATATCATTATCCACACAGGTAGGTTTCAGTCTACCCCTGGTTCGCCGCGTGCATGCACACTCGCTTCATAAGCGTGTGCACCTTTTGCGCATATGTGCGACCTTCTGTGCATATGCTTTGCCTGCGTGCATGGTTTGCATGCATGTGCACAGCTTCAAAAATGTGGCTAAATAGGACAGCATAGAGCTGGGGTAGGTGGGTGGGCGCGGGTTCACCCGCAGTTCGCCACTACCGTTTTGCCTGAACCCATCCAAACCGGCTGAATACCACCTCTGATTATCCACAAGTCATTCCATCAGTTAAGAGAATAGTTCAATAGGGCAATCTTACATATTCCTGCTCAGAAACAAATCCAAATGGGTTCAGAGAAACCTGTTCCAAGTGAAATACATGTGGCATATATAGGATTGTAAATAATAATCCTATATTCACTTACCTGAGAATATATTTTATGCTGAGCATCATGAAATCTGTTTCTGAGTCATACTGTACTTAGAGTTGCACTGTAAGTATTTCTACCTGTCCACTCTAATCCCAGGACTTTTGAAAGGAGCCTCCGTAATCAAAACCTGGAGTAAGATTACTCTGAAAATAAAACTCTGCACACACAGTGTTAAGTATCACTCACAACAAAATCCAAAGAAAGCAACTTCTTATAGGAAAAAATGCAGAGTACATATTTAGTCACATGCAAAGTTATGGATGTAGTATTTATCTATCACGGCATGGCTATTGGGTGAAAGGGAGCATTTCAACTAAATTCAATGTCCCATTGCTACAAATTTTTTCTAGGGTGTGTGAGACTAAAAAAGTTGCAATTTGGTTTGTTCGTTTGTTTTTTTAATTTGAAACAAGTGTGGGACAGGAGAACTCATCAATGTATGAAAATATTCATTTCACTTCTCTAAACCCCCACTTAGAAATCAATCTGATGCAATCCAAGAGGCAAGGGAAGTTGCATAGCTGTGATTTAGGAATGTTCACATTTCTCCACTTCCATTTACAAAAAAAAAAGCATTCATTTCAGCTCAGGCTGCAAAACAAGGCAATATATAATAAAAACAATTAAGTAGTAGTAATATAATATAGCTGTTAAAACACCTACGTATCAAAATTGTTTTTTTAATAAAAACTTTATGTGGCACAATGACGAATTTAGCAATATTCTTAGGCCATCTTTTAGCCAAGTTCTTATAATGTGAAATAAAATACTTTCAGATTCAGGAACTTGCAATATAGAGACATTTGCAAACAATAAATAAAGTTGAAAGCTAATAATGGCCTTCTCCAATCTGGGAGCCTCAAAAGGTATTGGATCAGATAGATGCTAGAGATTTCAGAATAGAGAAGAGTGACTGAAAAGGTTCATACAAAAATGACCAGCAAGTATATTTTCACCTAGACAACACCCACTGAAAATCTATCATGCCTTAGATCCGTGATGGCGAACCTATGGCATGTGTGCCACAGGTGGCATGCAGGGCCCTTTCTGTGGGCACGCAACCTGTCACCCCAGCTCAGCTTCACCACACATGTGCAGGCGCCTCCCTCCAGCCAGCTGGTTTTTGAGTCTATGCTGTGCATGCGCGTGGGGACGGGGTGCATACAGAACACATGTGCACATGTGTGGTAGGGATGGGGCATAGTGGGGGAACATCTGGGGGGTCACACATGCATACAGGGGGAGGGCATGGGGGGTTCATGCACACATTGCATTATGGGAGTGTACATGCTTTCAGCACACAGCGACAAAAAGGTTAGCCATCACTGCCCTAGATCAATGTTTCTTAACCTTGGGACCTTTAAGATGCGTGAACTTCAACTGCCAGAATTCCCCTGCCAGCATGAAAGTGGTGTCCACAAATCTTCAACACATCTTCACCACCCATGCTGGCTGGGGAATTCTGGGAGTTGAAGTCCACCCATCTTAAAGTTACGAAACACTAGCCTAGATCATAGAGGCATTTGAAGAACTGCCTCCATAAAACTCTGAATATGAACAGGTAGCTAAATCTAGTCGGAATCTGTCCCAAGTATTCTGGCCACCATTTCTTAAAAGTCTTTATAGGTCAAAATCAACATCCTGAACTCAGCTCAGAAAGAGTTGTAGATTTGATAAAAACAAAAGCATTTTCCTTATTATAGTGCTGTATTGTTAGCAATCATGGAGCCATTAATCAGCTAATCAAGTTGGTGGCATTCTGGACTCCTCTAAATCTTCCTGAAAAAAAGCTGTAACCCATGGGTGTCAAACTCAATTTTATTGAGGGCTACATTTTTGACCTCGGAGAGCGGGGGGAGGCTGAGGAAGCATGGCTGTGGGGAGCATGGCCAGTTCGAGGCTCCATTTTTGACCACGTGGCCTCCTGGGCTCCATTTTTGCTGGCAGAGGGCTGCAGAAGGTCATCGTGGCCAAAATGGAGTCTGGGATAACCGTGTGCAACCCTCCCGACGTCCATTTTCCCTGACAGAGGCACCGCAGGCTGGTCCTTCACTGTTTTCAGGGCGGCCCTGAGGGCCAGATGTAAACACCCCATGGGGCAGATCTGGCCCACATGCCTTGAGTTTGATATCCCTGCTGTAACCACATATGAATCGAACTATAAAGTGAGCCAGCATTGATGGGCAGACGATCTACTAGAACTGTCTCAAATATGCAACACATGCACAGTGAATGTGAAGATATTACAGATGGTAGAACATAGGATTATTCAGCCTTGCTATTTTTAAATTTTTAAAAAAATCATAATTAGAAGGGTGAGTTCTATAAATTGTTTAATCCAATCTCTTGTTTCATGCTGGAAAGTCAAAGTAGACCATATTTTATTTTTGAAAGCCTCCAACAAAAAAATAAACAATCACTACTACTAACTAGATGTCTCATCAGTCTGCTATTACTATCAATTTTTCTTCTAATGCTCAATCCAAATTTATCACCATGTACCTAAGCCTCGAGATCCAGTTCTGATTTTTGAAGTAACAAAGAATAAATCTTTGGTTTCTTGTATGTGACAGCCTTTTCAACATTTTAGAAATGCTGTCAAGTTTCTCTCCCAGTCTTCAGGAAGTAACACATACCTCATTCTGTCAAACTTTCTTCATAAAATTTGCTTTACGTACCAGTTTAGCTACCTTCCATTAAGCCTGTTCCCAAATTTATCTTCATCTTTCATTATACCCAAACTGGATTTCATATTTTCTCAACAGGGTAATGCGAAACAATTATAATTTGCTTTATTTTTTAAACCTACTGTTCTACTAATGCCATTTAAAACTGCATTATACATTTTTTGCACAGCTATGTATCATACTTGTGACTCATGTTCGGCTTGCAATTGATTGCAACCCCTAAATCCTTTTTTAAAAAAAAATCTCTGAAAAGCAAGGCATGCCCAGTCCTACATCTTGTCTCTGCTAAATTTCATTTTGTTAGTTTCAGCCTGTTTCACATTCTGTCGATATAAAATGTTGGGCAAATTTTCATGTTGTTTTTTTTTTGCTGTTTTTGGCTGTGTGTGTGTATTGGGGTGTGTGTGTGTGTGGTGTTTCTTCATTTGTGTGTGTGTGGTGTGTTTGTCTGTGTGTGTGTGTGTGTGTGTGTGTGTGTGTGTGGCTAAAAAGGCAGAAACTAGAAATAACTCTGCTTCATTTCAGCTATCTCTCTGCACCCCTGAACATACATCAGGCTCATGATTAAGTAAAAATATAAAAGAAAACATTTTTCCAGTTAGTCCTATGGTTAATGACACTAAGCTCTTATTAGTCTGCCAAATGGAGTCTAACGCAGCAGACTCCCCTGGCCTGCCTGAAAAATTATACTTGTCTATCAGCTGCAGATTGAAAAAGATGGAATGAATTTCCACGATTAATTACAATTGGAAGTAAGTAAGGTGAAAATTGTCTTCCATGTTTGCTGTAGATATAATACTTCACTGTAACTATGGCATTCTTCCATAAAATCTGAATGGGTCAGTTTACCATTCTTGCAATTAGCCAACCAGTTTTAACACATTTTTTATTTTTGAAAGTGAGTTTTTGAAAGATTAAAATCTGGATTGAAATAGCCAAAGAGGTGCTACTGTCAACTCCATGATGCCAGATCTTGGTTGCATCAATTTTCCATCATAAACTTTGGAGCATTGTTTTCAAATAACAGTGAAATGGCAAACAGAAATGTAGCACCTACAAGTCACAATGCTCTGTATGATCTACTGCAAACATATACTACAGAATAAGTCATATAGTAAACAGGAGTGTAGTGTATTCTAAATAACCCACCAAATCCAAGAAACTATATCTCCTTCTCTCTCCCTCCCCCAAACACCAAAAAAAAAAAAAAAAGCCCTCAGAAAGAACTTGATGATTCAAATGCTAGTTTGGACTTTTAATGGATTTCTTCTTATGAACAGAACAATTCTTTTAACTAACTACAAGAATTTCATTGCAACTGGATGAACCATAGTCAAAGCTATGGTTTTCCAAGTTGCAATGTATGGCTGTGAAAGTTGGACCATAAGGAAGGCTAAGAATTTGAGGCCTTTGCATTATGGTGCTGAAGAAGACTCCCGCGAGTCCCTTGGACTGCAAGGCGATCAAACCGGTCTGTCCTGGAGAAGATCAACCCTGAGTGCTCTTTAAAAGCTCAGATCCTGAAGATGAAACTCAAATACTTTGGCCACCTAATGAGAAAGAAGGACTCACTGGAGAAGAGCCTAATGCTGGGAACAATTCAGGGTGAAAGAGGAAGGGGACGGCAGAGAATGAGGTGGCTGGATGGAGTCACCGAAGCAGTAGGCATGAGCTTAAATAAATTCTGGGGGATGGTAGAGGACAGGAAGGCCTGGAGGAACATTGTCCATGGGGTTGCGATGGGTCGGACACAACTTTGTGACTGACAACAACAACAAGAATTTCAATACAGTGACCTTATGCACATTAGTGTCAGGTAGACCTGATGGATAGCATGGGCAATTTTGTTTAAATGCAATGATACATCTATGCCTCATGCCTATCTGAGGAAAATAATAATAGTTTTACTACTTTGTTGAAAGTCAGTGTGATTCAATCAATCTTGTGACTCAATCGGTCTTGAGATTTAAACAGTTACAAGACCAACCAACCACCTAAACAAACACAACACTTCACCCCCAAAAAGCCGGCTGAAGATGTTACCTACTTTGGTAATAAAATTTCCAGGAGCCAAACAGCAAACTCGAAGAACAAACTTCTGCCTAAATCTATAATTCAAGTTACAAATATTCTCTACAATCTCTATTCAGTTTGATGTAGTAGTTAAGGCACTAGCTTAGAAACCAAGAGACCAGGAATTCTAGTCCCGCCTTAGGTATAAAGTCAGCTGGATGACCTTGGGCCAGTCACTTTCTCTCAATCTAGCAAGGAGATAATTGCAAACCACTGTATGGAAATGAAAAAAAAACTGCCCCCCCTCCTGCAAAAAAAGAGCAGAGACTTGGCTAGACAGTTTTCTGAAAATTGGATGAAATTGAACAGAAGGGGAAAAAATTACTACTTTGTGCCTTTTAAAAAAAACTAGTGAAGTAGAAAAGGTAAGGTACTTAATCTCAATTTAAGCAACATCTTTTAATGTCCATTAATAAGTATCTTCAAGCATGTTCTTTTCGGGTCTAAAGGAGAATAGCAGTAACTTTAAACATTTCCACATGATCCCTTTACTGTTTCCTTGACTTGGCAGTATAATCTTTGGGATGGTACACTTTGTTAGTCTTGAAATGGACCATACCAAGAAGCAAAAGAAGTAAGATGGTAGAAGCATAAGCAGCACTTCAGATGTCAAGGAAACAGGAGGAGGGAAAGCATCTCCCAGATGCCACCAAGCAGAGCCGGTTGTATTCTTTTTCCAACTGTTGGTAAAAGTTCCTTCCTCACTAAACTGCTGTATACCATAACCATCACTGCCCTCATCACCAATTATCAAATTTCCTGAAAAATATCCCACATGCCCCAGGACAAGTTAAAATTTAGAAACAATATACAAGTGGTCCTTGACTGATGATCATACCTGAACTCGAAATTCCTGTTGTTAAGCGACACAGTTGTTAAGTGAGTTTTGCCACATTTCACAACCTTTCTTGTCACAGTTGAATCACTGCAGTTGTTAAATTGGTAACACAATTGTTAAGGGAATCTGGCTTCCCATTGACGACGCTCGTCATAAGTTTGCAAAAAGTGACCACATGACCATGGGACACGACAACGGTCATAAATATGGGCCAGGTGACCGGCATCTGAATTTTGATCATGTGACCCTGGAGATGCTGCAATGGTCGTAAGTGTGAAAAACTGTCATAAGTCACTTTTTAAAATGTCATTGTAACTTTGAACGGTCACAAAATAAACTGAGCCAAGGTGGCGCAGTGGGTAGAGTGCAGCTACTTCAGCTGACTGCTATCTGCAGTTAGGCGGTTCAAATCTCACCGGTTCAAGGTTGACTCAGCCTTCCATCCTTCTGAGGTGGGTAAAATGAGGACCCAGATTGTGGGAGCAATATGCTGACTCTGTAAACCGCTTAGAGAGGGCTGAAAGCCCTATGAAGTGGTATATAAGTCTAACTGCTATTGCTATTGTTGTAAGTCGACAACTACTTGCAGTGTAAAATGTAAATTAAACCCATTGGAAAACTCTAGGACAAATGTAAGTGTTGAAAATGCTGATATAAAGGAATATTATCAGACACTTCCATACTGGATTCCCCAAATTTGTCAAAGCCATGATGGCTGGGAAGCATGGAATGGCACTTGATGATTGATTTGGGAACAGGGACATAAAAGTGGAGGAGTAAGAAATAAAGTGATCAAAGCATTAGTAACTTTGTCACATTAGGTTTTTGATTTGTACATGCCATTCATTTTTCATCACATATAACACTCACTCATTCTTTTGTGATTAATTCCAACAATTTTATGCCTCCACAATTTTAATATGAAAGAAAATCAAAAAAAGGGGGGGGAGTGGACAAATTTATTCACAGCCAGTATGAGAGAAAGCAGAGGGAAGAACCCATTTACTTCCTTCATCTTTGCCCTTTGAAATGAATTAATTATGAAAAAAAGCACATTTTAATGCCTTACACTTTAAACTTGGGCGAGTTGGAAATGTAAGCTGAACAATCTTTTTTAAAAAAATGGCAATCTATTATTCTAAGCATAACTGTCTTCATATCTTAAAGGCAGCTTTGATGGTTAGACTTACAATGGTCTAGTTGGCTTCTGCTGCCCTCTATCGGCCATTTAGCATGATGGTCAGTGAGCTGAACAAGAAGGGGAAACTGGGATGAAATTCAAAGGTGCTTTTTCTAAATGCAACTGGGTTGGTTTTTCCTTAAGGAGGAAGAAGAAGCTTCTTGGATGAGAAGTGAAATATTTTCTTCTTCCTCCTCAAGGGAAAAAAATCCAATTGCCTTTTGAAAAAGCACCTTTGAGACAACTATGATCTGAGAATCTCCACAGACATCAAAAATGGAATTTTTTTACCATCAATTTATTATTTAAAATTGAAACTTTAAAGAGATAGCTCACACTGCATTACATGTCATCAGTTACTTTCTTCAAGTCTGATAGTGAAGTTGACAATAAAGCTATCAATAAAAGAAGAAAACATATCCATTTAAACAAGCTGTTGTTAGGAATGGAAGAAAGGATCTGTGGCCCAGACTGCCAAATTTGACTTTTGGGTGACTCACCACAGTGACTTGGTTGTTAAAGGTAAGGAGGAGAGGGAATAGCAGTGAGAAAATGCTCCTCGGCATTCATCAGTGCTAAAAATCCAGCTTTTCTGGATTTTACTTTCACTGAAGTACGGTAATAGAGTGGTTCTCCCTGCCTTGTATATTCAGGCTGAGGCACCAGGACAACGTAACACTCAAATCCAGAGATATTAATATATTGTGACTATAACTAAGCCTTACTATTATGTATTGAACGTATATAGTTGTGTTAACTGTGCTAAAATGAAACTAACCTTTACATGACCCTAACTGTTAACTGTGCTAAAGTGAAAGTAACCTTTAGATGACCCCAACTGTTAACTGTGTTAAAGTGAAAATAACCTTTAGATGACCCTAACTGTTAACTGTGCTAAAGTGAAACTAACCTTTAAGTGACCCCAACTGTTAACTGTGTTAAAATGAAAGTAACCTTTAGATGACCCCAATTGTTTTGGAGGGAAAAATTAGAACATTTATATTTGGGCCGGCTTTTTCTAGTTCTATGATTGGTTAAGGCCCTGTGAGCCTAGAGTATAAATCACAGGCATTTGCCTGCAATTCCTTGGTTCCATTTGTGAGTCAATAAATGCTGTTGCAACTATGCTGGTCTGGTTCTTGCCTATTAAAATCCACTACACAACACTTACCATTGAAAATAGTTTATGCTTATGGCGTTCGAGAAAAGACATTTATGGACACAATATAAACTGTCTTGCCATTCCTCATCTACAGACAGATCAAAGAAATTACAAGAAGATGCTTCCTCTTTCTCATACTCAAATTTTCCTCCTTCAGGCATATTCTGCAAAGATTGAGTTCTATGAACAAGACTCTAATTAGGGAAAAAGTAAAAGAAAAGAGAAAAAAGGTGGACCAACAGCAAACTGGATGGACTCAGTTACACTGACAATGGGTATGCCATTGGAAGAGCTAAAGAAGCAGTTTTGGGGCAGATTGTGGAGAAAATACATTTATGTGATGGTTAAGAGTTGACAATGACTTGATAGCACATAATCAATCAATCAATATTTCACTTACTGAAGGTTAAGGTTCTAATTCTATTCAGTATTAAGAACTGCATTTGATATTCAGTAACCATAATTTCATTTTAATTAAGTTAAATAGAGTGTTTTTCATATGAAATCTGGACATGAAATATATCCACCTTTTAAAAAGTCCAGATTTCACATAAAAATTGCTGATATATGAAAAATATTTGTGGGGCTTCCTCAGGTAAAAGGAACAATTCTTTTTGCAAGGTTGAATTATTTTAAAAATAAATGGCAGGTAGTAGATTGAATATCTCTCTTCCCATCTCCAGGAACTAAATTTTGCAGTTATTCAGCTTGCTTGAACATAACAAAAATCATATTCACGAGTTGCAGCTTTTCTGCTTTTCCTATAACATTCCCTCAATTTGCTCTTGGGAGATTAAAAGACCCTTGAAGTTGTGTGGAATATCTAACAGAAACTGAAGATGGAGTTGGTATAAACCCTTTTTATATGGCTGGGGGGGAAAAAGAGCTGACTCCAAGTTAATGGTGGCTTTAACAATTTTACTTGGTGGAACACCAGCAGAGGTGCTAAAAGTTCAACTAAGATGTTTTCCCTTATCTCAAGTTCTCCTACAAAGTCCTTAATATGGCAACCCTAAAGGCAGAGTAGGGAACTAAAATGCTTGACATTGCTTAAAGCATTGGTTTTGATATATCTTGAAAATGAGTCTAAAGGTCAGTACTGAGGCCAAAGATACCATATATTGGCATTGATTCTGGGAGAAGCAATATGTATCCAATACTTTAAACTTGATCTGTACAACTTCAGTGCCATATACCAGCTAAAGATCTAAAGACTCAAGAGACACTGTAATTAGAGCTACAATTTTTTTAATCAACTTCTCAATGGTTCTGAAAGAAAACCTTCTATGTTAACTTTATATTTCTCTTGGAGAAGACATACCAGTAAGTCATATGGAAAGGAAATTTAAAAACTTATCATTCAGAGGAAGAAGCAATTATGAAAGAGAAAGAGCATCTTGAGATAGTGAAAAGTCACTCCCTTAAGCAGCTTGCAGAAGACGGTTTTAAACCAGCACAATTAGAATTCAATATTTGTTTGTTTGTTTTATGATGTTTGTAAATTGTGAGTCAGGGAATCTGCAATGTTATTACAGAGCAGTTTGGCTGTGTAAGAGTGCTGGTTCATTCAGCTCATGCTCACAGGGGTATTGCAGGGGCCAAACTAGTTCATACATAGATTGACTAACGACATTCTGGGAAGTATTGTCATCATCTGAGTTTTTTCTCTACCAATTTCTCCTCACATTTGGGCAGGTCCAGCCATGATTGGTTTCTTGCTATTGAACAAAGAGCCATTAGCTTCCCACCAAAATGGTACCTATTTATCTACTTGCATTTTTGCATGCTTCCAAATGCTAGGCCTATGCGGAGGCGAGTGATGGGAGCTCAATCCATGACGCAGTGTTAGGACTCAAACCACTGGAGTACAGAGAATTGACTTTTTCTGGCAAGCAAATCCAGTATCTTTAAGTCACTGACCCATCGTGTCTTGCAGAACTCAAGAAATTAGTCATACAATGTGATTATACTGTATATAGCTATCATACATAAGTTCTGCTGTCTCCCTATAATTCAATACCCATTTCTTACAAATGAGTATGTAAAGTCAATTGGAAGATCACAGGGAATGTAAGTCTTGGAAAGCTCTTGAAGAAAACTTTTGCTGGAATGAATGAAGCTTGTTATGTCTTACTTAAAAAGGAAATAATCTATGCCATATTATTTACTCATAACCTGGTTTGGTCATGTTTACTTTTATAGTTAGTATAACTGAAAGGAGAGCCCTGTTTTCTAATTGTGTTGATGCTTTCATCAAAGCCCATGAAGCTTGCATTTATATTAGCGGACAGCAGTATCTCTGTACCCCAAGCTGCCAAAAGTTGTGTTTTGACAACTGTATTATTTATTTGTACATTTATATTCAACCTTTAGGACAACATGACATCGATGAATTAAAACCAAAAAAAAGCAATCAATAAAATGGCACAAATATGATCAATAGGAAAATGGCTTTCACACTAGCACAGCTAAGATTCCTTAACTGGAATTGGAAACATTGTTGCAGAAAAATGCTGGATGCTTTTCATTGCCATTGATTCTTCTCCTGCAGAGCTTTTGAGTGTTGTCTCCAAAGTTTGCTTTTGAAACTAGAACTACAGATAAAACTGGCTGAGGAGCCCTGAAGTGGGAAGATCAGCAAGTATAGAGAAGAATTCAATAACCCACCAGTTGATTTTCTCCTACAAATGCCACCACCGTCCCATACCTTTTTATCTTGGCAGATTTAATTTCCCAAGTTAATGGGCAGATAACTTTCATCTTGTGCTATTTTACGGAGACAAAAAACCTGTGGGAAGGCCTTGCTTTTCTGCATGCAGGTACATGCTACCAGTTTGAATAAGAAGAAGAACAGTCATGGTGTTTTGTAGTATTTAAAGGAATGTCACACACATTTATTAGCTATTAAATTTTGAGTGCATATGGCTTGCATTTTCAAAAACAGATGGACTAATGTGTCAACCAGCTTCTAGATTCATACTTGCCCCTGTGCAACAGAGCAAGCCTTCCAAGAATTTCCTGTGAAACAGATTTTAAAAATCACATTTCTTTCCCCAATTTGCTCTAAAAATAATTTATTTCAGTCACTATGGCAAGAGATGAAAAAATATGTATAGGCAGACATACTAGGTGCGGATTTGTTTGTGTGTGAGTGAGACACACATACGCAGAGGTAGTGTACATTTGTGGTCATTGGCATCTCACAACAAGCAGAAGGATTGTTTGTAGAGTCCAAGCAACATTCAAAGTCAAGTGATTACATTATGTAAAATGGAAATATGAAGAATAAAACATGGTGAGTGTTACTGTTTCAGCTGTTAAACAGCTGCACTAATTTATATGAAATGTGACTACATTTCAAATAGAAGCTGGAATAAACTCAGCATCTTTCTGTCTACAAAGCACATATAGATCTTATAATTGTATGTTTAATGTTAGGCATCTGTGACCATGTTTGGACACCAAATTACCTCAATTTCACAAACAAATCAACCCAATTCTATCCAGGAACCAACTATCTTTGATCTTCTGTGTTCTCCAGTGAAAGTATGTTGCAATGTAATTTAGGAAATGTCTAAAGGTGCATATTAAGTATCAAATTTTGGCAGTGATTTACATTTATTTATTAAGATAAAAGGCGTAGTCTTAGGTTGCTAAAACTCATTGCGGCAGCTACAAAACTTGACAAAGGCACCAAAATATAGATCTGGTTACATTTCAGTGGGAAAATCCTGAGCTTGGAAATTGAATTAAGCCTCCTAAAAGAAGTCATGGGTAGTGACCTCCATATTGTCAGTCTCAAACACAGGGAAACAGCTGTTGAATCCAATGCTGGCTGAAGACTTCTGGGAGTTGAACTCCATGCATCTTAAACTTGCCAATTTTGAAAAACACAGAATTAGCCATTGCTACAAGTTCAGTTTGAATGAAGGAAGTCTTTTTATGCAGGAAAAAAAAATATGTTTGAAAAACTTTGCAAGCAGAGTCAAACTAGAGTCCAGAGCCTTTTAGAGATATATACCAGAAGAAGAAAACTTTACAATATATAAATAAAATACAAAACCTTTGAGACCCAACCTGCCTTTCTTAAGGAGTGTTGTGAATGCAACTTCTCAGAATCATGCTAACAGTGAGGATTACAGACAAAACATAATGCAACAACCCTTGCTAAGAAGGGGTTGGCTGCTGTAGGTCAACCTTTTTGTCTGAAATTCATTTGTCTCAATATGAACTTGTACTCGTGTTATTGTTCTTTGCTTTGGGATCTTCTGGTTGCAGGCACTTCATCCTCACTCTTCTGAATCTGGAGAGAAAGGGGAGCAAATTATCTCACAAAAGAAGTATGCTTCCTCTCCTTTCTTCTCAATCTTCTCAGAAATTGGAGCAATATGAATTTAATCCTTGACTAGAAAAAGGATACAAGCAAATCATAACTACAAAACATTATATTAGTCTTAACCATAGATCAGTAGTTTCCCTTTTTATTTAAACTTTCTTTCATATACCAAATATCATTACGAAAGATGCAGCCTCCTGCCAGTTCACAGCATTTCTCTTGATCTATATGCTAATTTTCTGAGCAGTTCGGAGAACCGGTTGTTGGAAGAAATCTTTCCTCACTTTACAGGGCTAATCCTGCAAGGAAGGCAGGAAGGAAAGATTTTAGTGTGCCTATATTTCTAGCCTAATACTTATCGTAATTGCCACCTCTGCTGCTTTAAGTGTTTTCAGAAACTGTCTCTGGGTTAAGCTTTGTTACATTGTAACAGCCTTAATGGTTCTTGGCAGTACGCCCAGACTTTCTGTCTGTGGCTAAGTTTCTCCAGAGTCACTTGTCCAGTCTCCCCTCCCCAAGTTTTTTTTGTGGTACTTTTATTCCTGGGATTCAATAGATATTTACAGAAGGGTTGGCATAGCCATAGAAGAAATGGCTGAGAGGCAGGATGCAAGCTTGGCATTCTGTCTCATTTTTTTACTGCCTTTCTGAGGGCATGTGATTTTTCCTTAAATCTGGAAAGTCCAGTTGCCTCTTGAAAAAGCAGCTTTGGGACAGGAGTCTCTTGCATTGCTTCAGAGAGGCCAAGCTACACACATTGCTCACTGATAATAAATGGATACTCCTTCCAATTTGTTATAGTTTGCTCTCATGATAATATGGCATTAGTAACATGGCACCAAATGTAGAAAGTTAGCAATCCACCCCTCTCCTAGAAGAATGAAATATTTTGAGAAATATTAAAAAAGAAGAATATATTTCCCTGGATGATAAATGGAGAAACATATTTTCTTAGAGGGAGAAAGCAGCCCACACCTTCCTCAATAGCCACAGCAGATGTCAGCACTTAAGGGATAAAGAGATAGATAGCTATATTCATAGGCAAGCATTCCCTGCAGCAAGGTCTGAAGAAAGACAGAATGGGATTAGCCCTCACTCAAGATGTTAATTTGTCTCTTTATCTTGGCATTTTGTAGCCGAAATATGCCCATCCACTTTCTGAAGATCTTAAATGACCTCTCTGCTAAAGGTTTTCACTTTATGAGCAAGAGTTGTCTGTATTTTAACTATTTTAATTCTTCAATCTGCTCTGGCACTCTGCCTGATTGGTGACTCTGGGTTGCAGGTATTGCTGAGGAAAAGGAAGGTATTCAGATAATATGGTTTAGCTTTCCATGATGGCTATGACTCATTGATCTTCCGTGTGTATTCCCCCATTTCTAATCTAATGATTGGTATTTAGGGCAGCATCTAATGATTGGTAGTTAGGACTTACAACACTTCATTTAGTAACGATTCAAAGTTACAAGCACTGAAGAAAGTGACTTATGACTGTTTTTCACACTTATGGCCATTGCAGTATCCCCATGGTCATGAGAGGCCAGGCGCCCCTCGATGTGCGTGGCATCAAGTTGGCCACACCCACACATTCACATGACCACCCAGCCGGTCATTAGGGCAGAGAACTGGTTGTTAAATTATTTGAAGCCCACCACTGAGCCTTTAGTAGGGTAGTCAGCAACTGCATAGGGCTGTTTTTGGACCTTAACCCAGACTATTTTCTGGTAGATATGCTCAAGCCTGGATATACCTTATGACTCTCCAGACAGCTGCAATATTTGCATCTTGTGCATAGGAAAAACAGAATTAGATGACGTATGATTTTAGAGACGCTTCATAACTGACTAAAAGTTAAAAGAATGAAAGATTGGCCCATAAAGCATGATGCAGTTCAGAGATCAGAGATCCTTTCCAATTTACATGAAGTTGTAGATCATAGCAGCAGTAAGACTGAGCAACATTTAGTGATATTAAAAAGCAGAATCAGACTTTTTAGTGAGGCACCATGAGGAGATCCCAGGACTATATGGTAAACTGGTAAGTCAAGAAAGCATTTCAGGTAAAGACAAGGGGCAACTTTCATATTATTGAAATAAATAAAAAAACATCACCAAGAACCAAAGTCAACTTTAAAATATTTATTTGGCTCATTGTGTTCTGATTTCTTTTTCTGTCTGTATAACATGTAACGTCCAGTATCAGAGATTTATAAATATCACCCTTCTGCTTAGGAAGAAAGAACTCCATTATGCTAGAGAAAATGTTTTAAAAGATAGGCACAGAAGGTTTTTTTTAAAAAAGATATTCAGGTTTTTTTTGTGGGGGGGGGTGATACAGAAATCACACTCACACATCTGCTCATATAATCCCTCAATCCTATTTCTGGCAAATCATTTTCCCGCTCAGATTTCCAACAGCAGGTGCTTGGAAATAGTCTGATATACACAGCAAGCTGCCAAGGAAGGGTTTCTATATTACTGTCAGAAATCCAAGTTGTAATTCTGAGACTTCCACTTAGGCAGGCGCAAGAGGTACAGTGAATATGGTTCACTTCAGATTTAATCAAAATATATCTAAAAATAGATACCTCAACAGACCTTATAAGATGATGTGTAAGTATCAAATCTGGAGTTTGGAACTACGATTCTGATGTTTTGAATCCACTACTGACAGGATAAGAAAGTTGGCAAAAAAAGTAAAGGTACTTACAAATGGTGACTCAGTGGCTAAGACACTGAGCTTGTCAATCAGAAAGGTTGGCAATTTGGTGGTTTAAATCCCTAGCACTGCATAATGGAGTGAGCTCCCAATACTTGTCCCAGCTTCTGCCAACCTAGCAGTTTGAAAACATGTAAAAATGCAAGTAGAAAAATAGGGACCACCTTTGGTGGGAAGGTAACAGTGTTCTGTCCACCTTTGGCATTTAATCATGCCAGCCACATAACCACAGAGACATCTTCGGACAGCATTGGCTCTTCGGCTTTGAAATGGAGATGAGCACCTCTCCCTAGAGTCGGGAATGACTAGCACATATGCGTGAGGGAACCTTTACCTTACTTACAAATAAATTTTAAAAGAGTGGTTTTCAAACTTGGCAGCTGTAAGATGTGTAGTTTAATGTGCTAGCTAGGGAATTTGGGGAGTCAAAGTCCACAAATTTTCAAATTGCCAAGTTTGAAAAACATTGATTTAAGCAAACATTCCCATTTAAAGGAAATTTCCTAAATCTGTTTGTCCTGACTTGTAAGCTTATAGATGGAAATAAAAACTATTTATCATTGCAATGAACCCATTGGTTTTGAATTATATAAACTATTATACTCAAGTGATATATTTTAAAATTATTAGTAATGTCATTTATTTGCATGGCAGAGTTTTATCTGCCTAGAGTTGTGGGGAATGTTAGTCTATGATTGCTTAAATCTAGTGATTTTCAGCAATTGAATTTTCTAGAAGGTAAAGGCCAATGAATAAAGCACCCCTGAGTAAATTTATGTAGGATCAAGATACACATATGAAGAATTTTCTATAGGCAAGTTTCTGCACAACTTTCTCTGATTCAATTTTTACGGCAATACCCCTTGAATAACAAAGCCATCACTAGGGGTGGTATTCAGCATGTTCTGACCAGTTCTGGAGAACTGGTAGCAGAAATTTTGAGTAGTTTGGAGAACCAGTAAATATCATATTTGACTGGCCCCACCCCATCTATTCTCTGCCTCCCAATTCCCAGCTGATTGGGAGGGAATGGGGATTTTACACTATCCTTCCCCTGCCATGCCCACCAAGCCACCCCCACCAAGCCACCCCCACAGAACCATTAGTAAAAAAAATTGAATCCCACCACTGGCCATCACATGTAACTAATATGATATATTTGGCTGAACATCTGGTTATGATCCACATATCCTAACAATGGACACTGCTAAGAGTAAGTGAAGCTTTCTGCAGCTTGGTCTTCTGATGCAACAATAAGGATCTGTAGGAACCTTCGAATAGAAAGTTTATTGCAGCAAGTAGAGAATTTGTTCGGACTACATGACTGAGTAAGTACTGTCTTCCCTTGGCTCTACAACCATGTCTCAGAGGGCCTGCTTTAAAGACTAATGCTAATGGGGGAGACTGTGCTCTGCCTTTCAATGAGTTTCATTTGTAGACCTAATCTACTGCAATATTCTGCCGATGGGCCTGACCTCATTTCAGCCCCTGTGCTCTTCCTGATAAGGTTTTCTTTCTCCATTCTCCAGGATATATTAAGAATCAACGGGTGGTGTATGTGCTAAGACAGCAGGTAATAGAGTCATTTGTCACCATGAGCCAACATAGAGGATCTAAGAGTCACCTATCACAATATGATTCAAGGCAAATTAAAAACAAAGAACTCAGGACTGTGTAATGTGCTATAATATTAACTCTTCACAGGAAATATACAAAGAGAGACAAGAAGTGGACGGGGAGTCATCCGTTCTAAATTACAAAGCTGGACAAAGGTCTAGCTTTGTTCCCGTTCTTTACTTTTTGTCTGTTGCTAATCCTACTAGAAACAACTATTCAGGAGGGCAACGCATGAGAAGATACAGGTTTCTTTTTTTAAAAAAAACACCTATCCAAAGTTGTCTAAAAGCTTCAGTTCCCGCTATCATCTACTCATGATGAACTCATTTAAATTAACGATGCTCATGTGCATAGGGAAAAGACGTACAAGCAGGCAGCTCCATCCTAATGAATGATAACACCTAAAGGCACAGGAGTAAAATATAAATGGAGTTCAAGGCTTTCGCGCACAGAAGAGCAGACTACAGTTTTTATTACTTTGGAACAAAAAGGCAACCCCCTGTAGAGAGCGGCCTTTCATTTTATGGCAGATAAGGTGTCATATGCTGCCAGCTCCTCTCTCCCAAGGAGCTGATGGCCTGTGCACCGCAGAATGGAAATGTGATGCCATTTCACCATTTACAGGAAGAAGCTGGAATCGCTGGTCCCCTGGAGACCCAGCTGTCCCTCGACTCCTCATTACAGGAAGGTAAGAGACAGTGTTTCCGATTGAGAGATCACAGAAAACGAGAAGACAGCACGGCTGCAATCACATTGTTTACGTGGGTTTTATTTTATCTGCAAAGCGTTTGATTTTATAGGGGGAAGGCCTATTAAAGGGAGGGAGCCCTAATAAAAAGTGAAGACAGAAGAGAAATATGGGTAATGGTATGTTCTATTAGAAGAACTTTTAGAGATCCATTCTCATTGCAAACCACTCTGTTTTAACGATTTTGGTGTCATAGTTTAGAATCTGTGCTGTAGATCTTATTGGTTTGTGTAAAAAGAAAATGCAGTCTATCAATTATCGAATTTTATGAGGTTCTTTGCTGGATGCGTGTGTAGCTATCAGTCTCCTCATCATGCCACAAATGTCATATCTGTACAAATCTATGGCATCCTTTCATGGATGTTCTTGCATTTAACCTAAAAAAATATTTATTTATTGTAGCTAGTCAATATGAGGATGGTCAGTGCTAATTCAAGCACTAACCTTTCCCTACTCTCTCTCTCTCTCTCTCTTTCTTTTTCTCACACACCCCGTCTTATATCAGTAATAGCAAAAAGAGCTAGGTAAAAAAAAGAAAGATTAAGAATATTATGGTCAAAATAATTTTCCAATATGAATCTTGCAAAATGAAAGGAATGTGTGAGAGAAGAACAGAGAGATTCTATTTCCTTGGTTATTGGATGCTTGATGGAGAGGTGACCTTCTGCGTGAAGTGTTATATTTTGCTATATGAAAGAGGCCTAAAGCTAACTTTCTGGGAATAATCCTATTCAATATGTCCCTTTCCCTTTCTCTTCCCAAACAATCTTTGAATCGGATTTGATGAGTCCCTGCACATTTTTGACAACACTTTGCAAAACTGAACCATTTGTCTCCTTCTGATGATTGCCCAAATCATTCAACTGGCTCCCGTGCATAAGGCAGGTGTCAGAGTTCCAAATATCATCGAGAATTAAATCAGAGTTCAAGGCATAGCTTTCATCAAAGTTCCAATTTAATAAGAGAGACATGTTGGTACATCTGTGGAAACCCGAATCTGAAAGCTTCCTGGGTTTCCACCCTGTTGAAAGTTCAAAACCTTGCCCCCAAACCCACAAGTTCATCACATGATCCAATCTTCCTCTGCCACGCTGGCATTCCCACCCATCTAGTTCCAGTCAGGTGCAGAGGTGCGGAGGCAAAAGATGACCTTGGGCTTCTAGAAAGGAATGTTTTATTTTGACAACAACACATTTTGCTCCTTACTATTCCTCCATCCCTATTCCCCACTAATGAAACAGCGTAGTAAAATAATACAAAGTGTGGCAGGCCAAAGATCCTAAAAGAAATATGATTGCAGGCCTGACAGCAGGATTACAATCAGGGGTGTGTTCCAAACAGCTTTACTGCCATTTTAGTTGTGTTTGCGCTTCGGGGAACCAGTTTGGGGAACCAGGGAATTGCCAGTTTACTGCTGGGAACCAGTTTGGGGGCATGGCAGCCTGGGTTGCTGCCAGTTCCAGTGACCCAGTCAGCCATACCATTACTGGTTTGGCTGAACTGGGCCGAACTGGTAGGAACTCACCACTGATTACAATTCAAGGCTTCCTAGTTCATCATTTTAACTACTAAACTGCTTATAATGCATTAGCAACAAACAAAAATCCCTCCCACAGCATTATACTGTATTTGTTTTAGAGCAATCACCATTTTTAAAGTTGTAAGTAAAGTTTTTATTTCTTTAAAACTCTTCATTAGGCATAATATTAAACACATCAAGGAGGTTCTTTCTCCAAATAATGCTAAACTCCTTGCTTTTGTTTCTTCATGGAAATGTAAGCAAAACTCATCCAACATCATGACTATTCAGCATATTATTCATTTAGCTACTGTATAACCAGCTTTAAAAGCAATTCACAAGTTACATATACTTTAAAATATCAAATTGATCAAAAGTATTTCAACACAATATTTCATCGTCTTTTGGCAATTTTAAATAAAGTACCCAAAATTTATATATTATACCAAACTTGATACAATTAGTGCCTGAAAAATTCAAGCTAAACATTTTATCTCACTAAATATAATAATCCCAGTCTACCAAGTATTAATTTGTCACTGATATGTGTGTGAACTAGAATGTTCATATACACATATGAGGCTGGAGTTGAACAATATTATTCACATCTTTGTTCTTAATCTTGATGACACTATCCTTACTCTTTGAAAACTTGTTTAGTACAATGCCATAGAGAAAAAAGTTTTCTTCACATAATTTGGGTTATAAACGTGGAAACATATTTTTATTTCTTCAGCTCAAAATCTAGATTGATAGACTGTCTTGCCTCATGTAGAAAAGTAGGAAAAAAATGAAATCAGGTGAGTCTTAAGTAATCCAGACATTTGTCTTCATCATTCTTCTATTTATGTAGACCATACAAGCATTCATTTATATTCATATTTATCCAAAATCAAACCTCTTTTTGGTCTGTTACTATCCCTGTCATAAATTAGAATTGCAACAGAACATTTACATATGAACATCCATCCTTCTGAATTCTGACTCTATTGTGTATTTCCATGAAGCCAGGTAGGGATAAAGTGAGTTGAGAGAACCTAGGAAATACCAGGTCCATGCAGGAAGCAGGAAAGAAAAAATGTTGGGATTTCTGGAGATTGGTTTTGACCTAATATACATGATCCCAGGGACTATTTTCAATAGCAAAATGTAATTCCATTTAGAAAGAATAAGTCATTTGACATAACTATAAAGTTTAAAGGAAGCTTTAACTAAGTCACCTGATACTGGAACTTATTATTAATAAAGCAGAATGGACTATTTTAAACCTATGTTATGGCTGGTTGAGAAGTCAACAGGTTAAACTGAGATTGTTTAACAGGAATCTTACTAAAGCATATTAAATCTTAATATTACTGTGAAGTGTAATTCCTTCACTCAGCTGAAGAGCTTTGAAGTTACTTCAATTCTTATAGGGCAGTTAAAGGAAATGGTAGTCCTCATGAAAGAATCTTATCAATTGCACAAGTCAGGTTTTCCTTCAAAATTGTTGTGATATTTGTGATGCTAGTTGTGCATTTTCCAAGTTCCTACCCATCTGGGAAAGGATTTCTTTAGCTGTTGTTTCTGCTTTGTTACCCATCTTTTGTTCTTCTGAGTTAGGTCCTATAATCAAACATTTCACCATGGCGTTCTCTGCCCGGTTGCTGGATGGCCATGGCCATGGCGGGTGTGGTCTAGTTGGCTTCCTGTACCACAGTGGGGTTGTTTTTGCCCTCCTGGGCTCCAGAGGCTTTTCTCAAACCTCAGGGAGAGCAAAAACAGTCTCCCCAAGCTCTGGGGTTCCCTTGGAGGCTGGAAACAGGTCCATTTCCGGCCTTCCCAAACTCCCAGAGACTCCTGGGATGGCGGGGTGGGCAGGGCCAGCCAGGGCTAGTGGGGGGTTCTCCGAACGGCACAGAATGTCAGCTAGAAGTTCTCCCGAACCCCTGCAAACCCCCAGCAGCCCATCCCCGCCTATAATATCCAAGAAGATGGTTTCAGATGATAGGGAAAGACAAAACATAAACAGCATGGAATTCTGTAGCAAAGTTAAATTTTATAATCCTTCTTGGCTAATTATTTTAGGCAGGGGTTGTCATTGTATTGGCTAGGAAACTGTTTTGGGTCTTTAAGTAGCATATCAGGGAGTTTCTTTCCCAAAGCTGGTACGGCCAAAACAAAGAAAGGGGGAACTAGGCAGAATGTATACTTGATTCACTTCAATTTAATCAAAGATAAATATAACTAATTAAATAGGATACATCACTTCCCAGCTTATTGCCTTCGATATTATGATACAATAGGGGAATAAGATTGGGAGGAACTTCAAAAATTGTCAGGACAAAGAACAATTCTTCCCTGATATATTTGCTTTGTATGGATAGGAAAATAATTTGTACAAATAGCTACCCAGTCAAATATATGCAAAAAGGATGGGTCACATGTTTAGCTATGCCACTAACTTTCCTCTAACATAAATATATGAATTTTTATAACTATTGACTTGACTTATGAGCCTGTCACAAGACCACTTTTGCATGAAATAGCAAAACACACAAAGGGAAGGCAGAAAACATACCTATGAGTAGAAACTGAAATCCACACAGTTCGTTTCAAGCCAGAAAGCTGAACTAGTGCATCCATTGTGACACAACTAGATTAAAAATCATTTTATCTTTTTTCCACTCAGATATATGAAAAAGGAGACAGAATACTTAATTTTTATAGGCTAGAGTGACATTTCAGGAGGAAGAGGCTAGAACAAGCTGGAAGAAAGGAAAGTAGCCAATATTTCAAATATATAGGAGACTCTGATACAGTTCAGTAATAATCCACACTTGAATTCTTTGGGGCTGCTTTGTAGAAGTGAACCTACTATTTTAGTGAGAAGTGCCTTGATGTCACAATATTAGATGTTAGAGTTACACATTCCACCTGAAAAACCACAAAAAGTGGTTGGAAACCCACAGCATTCCTAAATCTTTATTATTTTCCTTGCTTTCGATTTGTTCATTTTGTTTAGCAACCATCTTCCATATTTAAATATTTCTATGGAGTAACTGTGACCACTATGAAAAATAATTTATACATTCATCATCCATGATGGTGCACTGACTACTGTAAGACGGAATATAGATATTCATCTATCAATGTGTATCTCTACCAATGTCACAAGCTAAGAAAGCACTTTGAGAAAATATTTTTTTCCAAAATATTTGTTTTGATAGAATCACCAAGTTATTTCAAACCAAAGACAAAAGAATGCGCCCATCAAAGAGAGCTTTATTTGAAGTAGTTATCCAGCACAGGATAAAGATACACTCACAATCATATTTACAATATAATACAATCAGATTTCATATTCAGTGAAGGAGGTTTTCTGTTATTAGATGCTCAGTTTACACAAAATTTGTGTGACTAGAATTCAAACACATTACTTCCTTCAAATATAATGAGGCTTATTTGCATTTTTTTTAAAAAAAATACATATAAAGATCAGAATAAATTGCCTTAGGTTCATGAATATTATCTTCCCCCCCAACCCCCCCCCCACATAATTTACAATTTTTGAAAAGCATTTTTATTAAGCAGAAGGATTCTAAGCAATTTCATAAATCCATCAAAAAGAGGTCATTTCGTATAAAAATGTGGTGAAATCAAAGCCTACCCTACTGCCTGCAGAGCCAATCTATTTCTTGGAATAACAACACACTGTAATAGCCAGGAGTGTCCTTCTATATGAAGAACCCATTATATTATGTGATTGGTTTGAAGAAATAGGAAGGTAAAAAAGAAAAAAATCAAACAGGGAAATGCAAGTGAACAAGAAAAATGTGTTTGTTTTCCCTTTGTGTGTGTGTGTGTGTGTGTGTGTGTATCTTTATATCACTTTTTCTCTTTCTCTTTCTCTCTCTCTCTCTCTCTCTCTCTCTCTCTCTCTCTCTCATCTATCTATCTATCTATCTATCTATCTATCTATCTATCTATCTATCTATCTATCTATCTATCTATTCTGACCCCCCCCCCCTTCTCCGTCCAAGAATGAAAGCCAAAAGCCACGTAACTCAAAAGGTTTCTTTTAATCAGCCCCAGCTCTTCCTGGCTGCAAGCCCAAATAAACAAAGATAAGCTCTCTGGCAGCAATTACTATGAACCTAGGCAATGCAAATATGCTTCTCACAGCAAACCACTTCTTCAAGTTGGTTTCTCTGAATCATGAACGTGAACAAGAACGTTGACTTCTGCAACCAGGGCGTGGCACCAACAGTTCCCTTTATACTCAGGAGAGGATCCCAATGAGCAACAGCTGCTCGCAATCATCTCCTGTAAGTACTCAGTTGTTCCTTCCATCGAGTAACCCTTCGACGGGATGCATCCTGCAACAACTCACGAGTGTTTCCCTGAACACTCCCTCTGATCCAAAGCTCCACTGCCACCTGGTGGCCAACCAGTCTCTCCTCACCCTGCTCGGAGTCAACACCCTGTCCAGGGTCTTCCACCTCCTCCGAGGCCGACTCATAAGCCCCCTCGCTGTCGGAGTCTGGTGGCAGCTCCAACGGCTCCTGCCGGTCCACAACACCATCTATCTATCTATCTATCTATCTATCTATCTATCTATCTATCTATCTATCTATCTATCTATCTATCTATCTATCTATCATCTATCTATCTATAAACAACCCTAATAAAACAGAAACATGGAAGTCTTAAAATACAGTGTTTCAGCTTCTGTCCACATAGCAGAACAATCTGAAGAAGGAAAAACAAGTATTTTGCATTTAAATTCTGTTAGTGTATTATTATCATCAATAATGTGTTTCTAATTCATAACTGATTCCAGAGATCAACGAAACAGTTATTTGAAGTACAGTATGCAAGCAGTTTATATAAAGAAAAATAAATAAATACTATATCAGAACCAGAAGGCTGAATCCATTAAGTAATCCCATAATTATTTCTGTTTAATCACACATTTCCATCTTGAGGACAATTTAATGTTCCACATAAGTGACCTTAAAACTCACTTAGCAAACCAAATTTACAAATCTCTTGGGAGAGCTTTTGTTCTTAATTTTGCACAACCCAGTCTTTTAATGAAAGCTTTGCTGTCTATATTTTAGTCCTCTGGGAATGCAACTATTAGAGCTAGAACTATTCACATGCCAGACAAACAAAAACAGAGTTCAATGGAAAATATTTCAAATTTAATAAAAATTGCTTTATTAGCATGACGGAAATGCACTAACGCATTTCCCAATTAGAGATACGTTATAATCCTCAAAGTAAAATACCATAGCCATTAAATTAGTGAAAATTATATAAACCAATGTAATTCAGGGCCAATGCTTATAGGTCAGCCTCAACTTACGACCACCCCCCAACATTTCTGTGGCAAATGAAACATTGGTTAAGTTAAACATTTGCCCCATTTTATGACTTTTCTTGCCACAGCTGTTAAGTGAATCACTGCAATTGGTAAGTTAGTAACACGGTTCGTAAGTGAAACTGCTTTCCCCATTGACTTTACTTGTCAGAAGGTCGTAAAAGGTGATCACATGACTCCTGGACACTGCAACCATCATAAATGTGAATCAGTTGCCAAGTGTCTGCATTTGGTCACGTGGCCATGAGGAAGCTATTTAACTGTTATTAAATTTATAGGCCGCCCAATCCCGGAGGACTCTGGGCGGCTTACAGAAACAGAAAGTAAAAATATTAAAAACAGATAAAACACGACAAATTTAAAAAGACACAACATGCACCCAATCTAAGCGGAACTGGACCTCCATCCAGAGGTCAACAGCCCCAGGCCAGCTGGAATAGCCAGGTTTTAATAGCTTTTCGGAAGGCCATGAGAGTGGGTAGGGTCCGGTCTCTGGGGGTAGCTCATTCCATAGGGCCAAAGCGGCAACAGAGAAGGCCCTACTCCGAGGTGTCGCCAGCCGACATTGTCCAGCTGATGGCACCTGGAGAAGGCCCATCCTGTGCAATCTTATTGGTCTTAGGGAGGTGTGCGGCAGAAGACGGTCTCGTAGATATCCGGGTCCTAGGCCATGTAGGGCTTTAAAGGTGATAACCAGCACCTTGAATCGTGCTCAGAAACCAATAGGAAGCCAGTGCAGCTTGCGGAGGATTGGTGTAATGTGGGTGTACCTAGGTACACCCAGTATCGCTCGCGCGGCTGCATTCTGGACTAATTGTAGTCTCCGAACACTTTTCAGGGGCAGCCCCATGTAGAGTTGCAATGGTTGTCAGTGTGGAAAAAAATTACAAGTCATTTTTTTTCAGTGACATTGCAATTTGAACTAAATGAACTGTTGTAAGTCAAGGACTACCTGTAGTTACTTGTTTAAACCATTTATATGGATGACAATCTCACAGCAGTGACTCTTGATTTTTGCACCTTTGACTGGGGGAGCCAGTGACCTTCAGTTTAACCATGTTCCATTCAGTGTAAGAACGGGAGACAAGAGCCATGGCTTAAAGCTCCAGTTACCACCCAAAGAAATATGGAAAAGAATTCCTGCTGTTCCTTCAAGGCAATGGAATCTGTTAGTGGCTGCATACATGGAAAAGGCAATCAGCCTCTTTAATACGGCTATATAATTGCAGGGTTCAGTGGCTGACCTTGTCAATTGCCGCATAACGGAGTGAGCCCCAGTTACTTGTCCCAGCTTCTGCCAACCTAGCAGTTTGAAAGCATATAAAAATGCAAGTAGAAAAATAGGGACCATCTTTGGTGGGAATGTAACAGCATTCCATGCACCTTTGGCATTTAGTCATGCCAGCCACATGACCACAGGGTTGTCTTTAGACAGCGCTGGCTCTTCTGCTTTGAAACATAGGCGAGCACTGCCCCCTAGAATTGAGAACGACTAGAACATACAGTATGTGCAAGAGGAACCTTTACCTTTATGCTAACTGATGCTAATCACCACGTAATTTCCAATAAGGTTTCAAAACATGTTATTTTTCATGGACAGAGCAACCAACAGCAAAAGGAAGTTATCCTCTAAGAGACAGTGTAATGACAGTCCTTCACATCAATCAAAATAGCTACTGGTCATTCACTGAAAAAAAATATTGTTTCATCTTGTATTACTGAAACCTGGCTGGGCCCGGAGGGAGGAGTCCCCCTCGTAGAGATGTGCCCAGAAGGATTTCAGGTGCTTCATCAGCCGAGAGCTCAGGGAAGGGGTGGGGGTGTGGCTATCGTTATTCGGGAGTCTTTGGTTCCTCGTAGGATCCCTGCTCCGGAGCTTGTCGGGTGTGAGTGCCTGCTGGTGAGGTTGGACCTTAAGGGTCAAGTGGGTCTGCTGCTAACGTACCTGCCTCCCAACAGCGTTGCAGCAGCCCTCCCCTCGCTCCTCGAGTTGGTAGCCGAGCTGGCAGTTGAGTTCCCCAGGCTTATGGTCCTGGGGGATTTCAATTTGCCTACGCTCGGTGAACACTCGGATGGGGCGCAGGAGTTCATGGCCTCCATGACAGCCATGGGCTTGACCCAGATAATTCAGGGCCCAACCCACTCTGCGGGTCACACGCTCGACCTCGTATTTCTCTCGGAGCAGTGGACTTGTGATCTTGGTCTGAGGGGTAATGAGATCATACCCCTGTCGTGGTCAGACCACTGCCTACTGAGGCTTGACTTCCGAAGACCAAACCCCCACTGTAGGGAGGAGGAACCGACCAAGTGGTTCCGCCCCAGGCGACTTATGGACCCTTTGAGGTTCCAGACGGAGCTTGGGGTTATTCCTGATACTCTCGCCCACAGTCCGGTAGAGACTCTGGCTGCCGCCTGGCATTCGGCAGCATCGGAGACCCTCGACCGGATTGCGCCACTACGGCCCCTCCGAGGCGGCGGATCCCGGAGGCCTCCTTGGTTCACCGAGGAGCTCCGGGAGAGGAAGCGCCGGAGGAGACGCCTAGAGCACTTGTGGAGGTCCGATAAATCCGAACCGAACCGAGCACTCTTAACAACCTGCACCAAGGATTACATCAGGGCACTTAGGGCAGCAAAGAGATCTTATATTGCCACCTTGGTTGCGTCCGCCGAGTCTCGTCCAGCCGCCCTGTTTAGGATAACCCGCTCCCTCTTAAATAAGAGGGATACGGGGGACCCCTTGCAGGGTAGGGCTGAGGACTATGCCCAGTTCTTGGCGGACAAAGTTGCTCGGTTTCGGTCGGATTTGGACTCCACCTTTGCAGAGCCAGCCGAGGCACGAGAGGACGAGTTGGTTGACCATCGCTGGGTTGAGTTTCAGGATGTTACTTCTGGGGACGTGGACAAGGCCATGAGGGCTGTGAGTGCCTCCACCTGTGTACTGGACCCGTGTCCCTCCTGGCTGGTTGCTAACAGCGGGGAGGTGACACGGGGCTGGATCCAAGCGGTTATTACCGCCTCACTTCGGGAGGGGCACTTCCCCGCCGCACTTAAAACGGCGGTGGTGAGACCCCTCCTGAAGAAACCATCTTTGGATCCAGCCATACTTAACAACTATCGTCCAGTCTCCAACCTCCCCTTCATTGGGAAGGTTGTTGAGAAGGTGGTGGCCTACCAGCTCCAACGGTCCTTGGAGGAAGCCGATTACCTGGACCCCTTCCAGTCCGGCTTCAGACCTGGTTACAGCACAGAAACCGCTTTGGTCGCATTGACCGATGATCTCTGGAGAGCCAGGGATGGAGGCTATGCCTCCATCTTGGTTCTCCTCGACCTCTCAGCGGCTTTCGATACCATCGACCATGGTATCCTTCTGCGACGACTGCGGGAGGTGGGGGTGGGAGGCACCGTTTTACGGTGGTTCTCCTCCTACCTCTCGGACAGGTCGCAGTCGGTGTTGGTCGGGGGTCAGAGATCGACCACGAGGCCCCTATCATATGGGGTGCCGCAGGGGTCGGTCCTGTCCCCCGTACTATTTAACATCTACATGAAACCGCTGGGCGAGATCATTCGGAGGCACGGGATAAGATACCACCAATACGCGGACGATACGCAGCTGTATCTGTCCGCCCCGTGCCAACTCAATGAAGCGGTGGACGTGATGAACCGGGGTCTTGAAGCCGTTAGGGACTGGATGCGGGCTAACAAGCTTGTACTCAACCCAGAAAAGACCGAGTGGCTGTTGTGTTTCCCTCCCAAAAATTTGGCTAGTGTACCAACGATCAGGCTGGGGGGTCAAAATTTACACCCCTCAGACAGGGTTCGCAACTTGGGAGTCCTCCTGGATCCACAGCTGACTTTTGATCACCACCTGTCGGCTGTGACCAGGGGGGCATTTGCCCAGGTTCGCCTGGTGCGCCAGTTGCGACCCTACCTGAATCGGGAGGCTCTCACAACAGTCACTCGCGCCCTCGTGACCTCTAGGCTGGAATACTGCAATGTGCTCTACATGGGGCTGCCCTTGAGGAGCATTCGGCGGCTTCAGCTAGTCCAGAATGCGGCCGCGCGAGTGATCGTGGGTGCACCTCGGTTCGCCCACATAACACCTATCCTCCGCGAGCTGCACTGGCTACCTGTTGGCCTCCGTGTGCACTTCAAGGTGCTTCTTACTACCTATAAAGCCCTTCATGGTAGTGGATCTGCGTACTTGGGAGACCGCCTTCTGCCAATTACCTCCTCTCGACCCATAAGATCCCACAGATTAGGCCTCCTCCGAGTGCCATCTGCCAGCCAGTGTCGGCTGGCAACTACGCGGAGGAGAGCCTTTTCTGTAGCAGCTCCGACCCTCTGGAACGATCTCCCCGTGGGGATTCGTACCCTCACCACCCTTCAGACCTTCCGCACAGCCCTCAAGATCTGGCTATCCCGCCAGGCCTGGGGGTAAAGATCATAGTTTGCCCCCGCCCGAATATTGAATGAATGTTGTTTGATCTTAGTTATATATTGTATTTTTATGTTATTGTATGTCTTCCCCTCCCATAAGTTGTTAGCCGCCCTGAGTCCCCTCAGGGAAAAGGGCGGCCTATAAATAAACGCAACCTACAACCTACCTATCATCTTGAGCCCACAACAACACATAAAGCATCTCATGATCTTTGTACATGAAATGTGGAAATGTTCCCAGTTTTGTAGAATTGACCAGATGTTTTCAACAAACTGCATTATGAAGTTCAGGGCAACGACACTCTTATCACTTTGAAACTCAAAAATAATCTTTGAATCAGACTCCAGACTTATATACAAAACAGAACACAGAGAAGTATTTATATTTCTGCCTCTATCACTGAAGTTCTGTATGAAAAGATTCAATTTCATTTATTTTCCTTGAATAAATGTTACGAGAAAAATCACATTCCAAAATAAATAAAATCTCCTTCAAATCCCTCTGTACAATAGAAAAATCCAAAAACTGCTATACAATTTGCAAAAAAAAGAGAATCTTTGAAATATACAAGGAAATATACATTGTGCTTAAGTGCTCGTGCCTGTTTAGATTTTTATTTTAAAAAGCAATAAAAGAGTTGATAGAATTACGTGAACATATGAAAAGAAAACTATATAGATTGTAGCTGACCTCTTTCATATGTATCAACTCAGAATTTAGCATTAATCAGATCCCTGGCACTCTTAAAAATTGAACAAGTGTATGGTGTAATATGCATATTCTGCCACGAGAGGGCAACAACTAACCATGCTCTGAATTGCTGTAATAGGAAACCGGTTATATAAAACCCACCACAGAAACAACTTCAGGAGATCAAAAGCTTGCCTGAACTTGCTTTTTATTTTATATGCTCCATTTACATAATATTTAAGCAGTGTTACCTCACAGACCAATTAAAAGTAGAGAGAAACAATAAAATAAGCAGAATAACAAAATAAACTACTTAAATACAACTATACCTCTCATATTGCCTTTCAGAGTAAGCAGTTTTAGGCAGAGCTCAGGAAAAGTATAATTAATAGTAGAGCAAATCAAGAAAACATTAACGACATGAGATAAAAGAAAAAGAAGTATAGCTAAAAGTAAATGATCCCAGAGGGACGTGGTGGCTCAGTGGCTAAGACGCTGAGCTTGTCGAACAGAAAGGTCAGTAGTTCAACGGTTCGAATCCCTAGTGCTATGTAATGGCATGAGCTCCCATTACTTGTCCCAGCTTCTGTCAACCTAGCAGTTTGAAAGCATGTAAAAATGCAAGTAGAAAAATAGGGACCACCTTTGATGGGAAGGTAAGAGCATTAGTCATGCTGGCCACAGGACCATGGAGACATCTTAGGACAGTGCTGGCTCTTTGGCTTTAAAATGGAGATGAGCACCGTCTCATAGAGTGGGGAATGTCTAGCACATATGTGCGTGGGGAACCTTTACCTCAAATGATCCCAACACCATTTATTCCACCTCTTACATTGAAGGGAATTTCCCCATTCCACATCCCTCCCCATGTCCAACCCTTCACCCTTCCCCATTCCACATTCATCCAGATCACCAATATACTAAACCTACAAAATCTCATTGAACAAAGTACAAGGAACCGATTTTTCCCAGCCCTTTTTTGCTTGAAAAAATGTGTGATAACTAATAGATGGGATGATTGATACTCAAGTCACTGTCAACTCTCTTTGGGCTCAATTCTTTTTGGAATCCTGGCAGAAGGAAGAGAAGAGAGGAAAGTGGACCCTTCCCTGATAAAGTCCAAAAGTCCAGCCACAAAAGTCCAAAAGTCCAGTCTTTTCTGGTGGAAGGTTCTTGGCCTTGAGGCAGAAAGGAGAGAAAATGCATGGAAATGGCAATAGGTGCAGAGGCACAGTGCAGATACAGCCTTGTTGAGAGGACTGCATAAGCCCCAGAGAAAGCTGATCTCAGAAAAACAATGGATAAAGCCAGAGGTGGGTTCCTACCAGTTTGGACTGGTTTGGCTGAACAGGTAGTGGTTTGGCGGCCTGGGTTGCTAGAACCAGCAGTGTCCTGCCACACCACCAAACCGGTTCTCCTAAGGGGTCACCATTTTGATTTTCGGTTCTGCACATGCGCAGAACAATTGTAATTGCACACATTTATTTATTTTCTTTTTAAAACATTTTGCCCATGCCCAGACCTATTTTCATGCAAATGTGCACCGAACCAGCAGTAATGCCAAGAGCAACCCACCCCTGGATAAAGCTAATGCTCAAGAGAGACAGCAGATCTCCAAGGATTGTGGAATGGAGAACTGCCTGGAGCTGCAGAGGCAAGCTGATTTCTTGGGCAGCAAAGGTGAAGAATAGAGCTTTAGATTAGGGCCTCTGAAGCTCCCAATTGCATATAAGTAATTGAACTGCTCCTAAAGCTCCATTTAAACATGTTATACTTATTTTCTGTGGGTGTATTTGCCTGATTGCTTTGGTAATTGCCTTTGCTGTTATATATGAAGTTTATTGTATTTGTGCACAGTAAACTGAATTCTTGCCTGTTTGTTCCATTGCAAGCGTATTTTGAGCCAGAGAGCCCATAGATCTTTATCCGGTCTCTCATTAGAATTTTAAGAGAGATTAATGTTCAAGATTCTGTGATTTCATCAGTGATATAATTTCTTTTTTCCTTATGACTACCTCAAATTCAAAGGAAATCTAATTTTTCCTTGTTTATTATCAATAAAAATAATTTTTAAATTATACCTTTTGTTCCAACTCCCCAAATTAGATGGAGAACTATTTTTCTGGTCATAGAGACTAAGAGGTGGAGATAAAGATTACATATTTCTACTCTGGCTCTTGCTGCTGTTATTATATTCTTCTTCTTGTCCAGCTACTGGCAAGGATCACTGTTTGGCATATGAGTATTTTTCTGAGTATTAAGGGGAAAGAGTTCAGGTTAAGGCACTCCCCCAAAATACATGATGGGTAAGAAGTACTACCTAACAGCTATGCCAAGACATAAACCAGGGTCAGGGAATATAAATCTAGATGTAGGAACAAAACCAAAGCTCCCACTTGTAGGGTCAGAGAGAAACAGATGCAGCCAGAAGGGCCAGCTCTCCAGAGCTCTCCTTTGGTATGACGTATTCCTGTACCTTCTATATTGGTAAGCCACCTTTTGCCCCAAGTCCAGAATCACTTCAGGACTGCATTTTCTTCTTCAAATTTTTCATCTTCCTTTTCAAGAAACCATCAACCAATTACAATTCACTTTGTCGAATGAAGGCGAATATATTACGTGTCCCAGGTTAGCAGGACACATTCAATTTTGCAGCCACTAAGATTGTTGGATGAGCAGGCACAAAAACAGCCAGGGAAGTGATTGAAGCCTGGGAAACAGTCCCCTCATCAATCAAAGGAGTGCTGATTTACAAGCCTATCAAATATTTAGAAGGCAAGGGCTGGGCAACACTAGCAAACGACAGCTAACAACTTAGAAGTCAGCCATTAACATACCCCAATCAACATTTAAAAAGCATCATGCAACAGGCCAATCCAGATTGGCCCCTGCAATTGACTTTGTCTTTCATTTATTCCATTTACCTGTAAACCATTGACAGTTTGTTCTTCTACTTGTTCTCTCTGTAAAACCAGCCCTTCTTACATTTTCTTTCATACTGGCCAGTAACATTTGCATCCAATCCACACTCATTTACTATCCATATAGAATTTGGCTCTGTAACTTTTTGTTGTATGCCACACCCTTCATAAGTAGCCCATTCCCATTACATTCATTTTTTGATATATCCTGCTGTCATTTCCACCTAGCAAAATTGGTCTAAATTTATATGTTCCAAGCGTTGCTGCAACAGTGAGATGAGTGACACCCTGTTTCTCCAAAAATAAGACCTCCCAGGATTATAATCCTAATCAGGCTTTTGAGCTCATGTGCTAAAATAGATCATTCCCTAAAATATTTAAATACATGTACAGCTGGTCCCCTCCAATTCCTGGGGGGGAAAGGGGGAACATGCCCCATACTCCCCACATGTATCTGCCATCCACATAGAATGGCCTCACGGACGCCGCTCCCACAAACCCTAGCTACCGTACCCCTTCAGAGTACCAGCAGGGTACCCCGCAGGACCAGCAACGCTAGGCCAGCAAGAGTGTGCCAGAAAAAGAGACAGAATTTCTGGTCCTTTTTGGAACATCTGATCTGCGGGCCGCTGGCCACAGGCCAAGGTTAAGGGGCCTCCTGCACCTCAAAAATAATAAGACCCTCCCAAAAATAAGGACAAGCACTTATTTCGGGAGGGGGGTCAAAAGAAAATAAGACCCTGTCTTATTTTTGGTGAAACACAGTATATAAACAGCATATAATCAATAAATAAATCTTATATAGAGCTATTTTCACTTATTTCAATAAACATATGTTTATTCCTTGCAACACATAGCCGTTATTCCAGTATACGTCCATCTATTCTATTCTAAACTTATTCTATTTTTGCATCTTTGGTATACATTTTATCATAGTACACAGTGTCATCTACTTCTCCAAGTTTTCCTCCCTATGATATGCTACTTGCTATTGTTCCTCCATTTTCCCCTCTCAGAGACAACTTTTTGGTCATTGATATATTTATTTGCAAATCCTTGTCTCTCACTGCATCATACATTCTATTTAACATTCACAGCAAATCATTCAAGTTCTCAGTCAACAACAAAGCATTCTCTGCACACCAAAGTACACGTTCATGGCACCAATAAACAAACCTTTAACATCCCTTCAAGCCTTCCTTATCCATTTATCCATGAATGCAACAATGAACAAGCCAAAGTGTTGTCAAAATAATGACTTAGGCATCATGGTATCATTGTGCAATGATGCAATTATCTAATTTGTATTAGTCGCATCAAGACATTATGATGGTACCTAGAACCAGAGGTGGGCTGCACTTACCTTAACAACCAGTTCACTGGTTGTGAGCATGCCTTCCACGCATGCACTTCTCTTGCACATGTGACTTGTGCACATGTGTGCGGCATCAAAAACAAGGCTGAATAGGATAGGACTACCGGTTCACCTGGGCCAGTTCCAACCGCCAGCAACCCACCACTACATATGGAGAAAGACTTCAGATAATAATTGAAAAGATCAATGTGAAATCATTCACTTGTCCCTTAAGCCATTTAGCACTTTACAAGGATAAGCAATCAATCTGAATTGAGCTTGGAAACCAAGCAGAAACCTCTGGAGAGATATAGTAACTTCTCATGGATACAAAGAGATATAACTTGTTAGAAGTTATGGGAATGTTCCGGGGCCTTGTTCCCAAAGCTGTGAAACTCTTCTCATTCCTGACGCAGATGAGCTAGCAGGTCTGATGCAGGGACTTCTGCAGGCAGAAACTTCTAAACCTGTGGGTTTCATCAGATGTTCTGATGATATTTATCAGATATCAAATAGCTCCATATCTCATAGCTGTCCTCTAACATCTTCTGGATCTTTGTAACTTGGATCTGGGATTCCCTAGATGACCAGGTATTTTACTTCACCCATACTTTTACAAGAAGGAAACTGTCAATTTAAGGCTTGTTTGTTTTTTCACTGGTAAGATTTATTTTGTTTACTGTTTCTGTTTCTAACCTTCTCTGGCATTTGGCTGAATTACAATACCAGGATAGCCCATTATAAACAAATCTCTCTTTACTCACTGACTATTGCCATGACAAAATGTAATTTGGTTGCTGGTAACAGATGGAATTAAATTGGATTCTAAACATATTTAGCATTGCTAGTCTTAGCTCCTCTTTCAAAATATCTGCTGGCGTGATATTTTTGGAACATTAACAACTATTATCTCTAGCTGTTTACATATGTGAAATAAACATGCAAAAAAATTGAATTGAGTTCTATGCTTTCTACCCTAGTGATCTGAAGACAGAGATAAGTAGATGGCCAGATTTACCACTTCATAAACTAAACTGCTGCCAAAACAAACCTGCTGAACAGCTGTAAGATGATACCTGCTAAAGTGAGGGAGCTTCCCTTACTGTAGCAACAGTCCCTAACTCCAGAGATCAGCAGTTTGATGAATTTGACTTAAATGCAGTTATAAGTAAATATATAATGGTGCAGAATTGGGCGAAAGATTCCAACTTCATACTGTGTATGCTTATAGGATTTAAGGTAAAAAGGTAAAGGTTCCCCTCGCACATATATGCTAGTTGTTCCCGACTCTAGGGGGTGGTGCTCATCTCTGTTTCAAAGCCAAAGAGCCAGCGCTGTCCAAAGACATCTCCGTGGTCATGTGGCCGGCACGACCAAGCACCAAAAGCACATGGAACGCTGTTACCTTCCCATCAAAGGTGGTTCCTTTTTTTCTACTTGCATTTTTACATGCTTTTGAATTGCTAAGTTGGCAGAGAGCTGGGACAAGTAACAAGAGCTCACTCCGTTATGCGGCACTAGGGATTTGAACCGCCAAACTGCCGACCTTTCTGATCGAAAAATTCAGTGTCTTAGCCACTGAGCCACAGTGTCCCTTATTATTTTTATTCCTTATTATTATTAAGGAAAGGGATCTTGATGGAAATGTTGCTCCAGTGATTGACACTACTGATAAATGATGCATCACAGTGAAAAATTCAAAACTGTACAAGTAGTATAGAGAATAAAACAAACATTATACTGTACACGTCAATTCCAGCAATTACAGCTGGAATACTCTGTAAAACTGTGGTCATTATGTCTCAGAAAGGATATTGTAAAACAAAAAATGATACACCTGAGAACAGATCCTTAATGCCTGGATTTTTAGCTTAGGAAAAGGTCATGTGCAATTATGATTGCTGTGGAGAAAGTGGACAGACAGATTGTGCCTGATGGAGAGATTTTAAAAAAAATGATTGTTATGTTAGGGACATAACAATAGTCATCAACATGGGCATCTTTAGAGGAGTGGATACAACTACATGAAGAATGAGACTATTGACATCTATTAGCTTGAGTATAATTTAAAGTAAATTGAACACTGAATCCGTACTATTATTTCCTGTTTTAACAACTGATTGAATCCTTTCCTGAGAACTACCTGTGATAATTAAACAAGACAAGATTATGCAAAGAAGATTGTTCTTATAAATAAAATCTATTTTATTTATAAGACTCTAGTTAAAACACGTCTAGAGTTGCTGTCATTCAATTAGATAACTCCATTGTTTTGAAGTTATTTCATGCATTGATTAAAGTCCTTATGTAATTCCAATTGTTTGTTCAGATTCCATTCCACCACCACTCCCCCCCAGTCAAACAGAGACAATAGGAGTCTCCAAGATTCACAGATTCCTCCAAGGCAGAAGTCTGAAATTCCTTTTCCCTTATTCCCCCAGCTGGAAAGAGTCATCAAGGCTGTGTTCAGTGCAGTGACCTCTTTCTTGTTTTTTTGCCTTTTCTTTGCCAGATAAATTTGCAATTGGCTAGTCTGCTATTTTATAACCTGCAGCTGTAGAAATAAGATCCCCTGTTTCCTTTTAATGTGATTCAGAGTGGCATACTGAGCCGGACATTCTTACAGTTATCAAAACAACCAGAATCTTCATTCTTTGGTCATCACTTTAAACTTACATTTACATACAGAGTTGAATTGGATAGTAATATCCGTGTTTTCCCCCAAATAACACAGGGTCTTATTTTATTTTGACCCCTGAAATAAGCGCTTGGCCTTATTTTGGGGGCGATCTTATTATTTTTGAGGTGCAGGAGGCGGTGAGCATAGTCACCTCGTGGCTGTTGCTATGTTGCAATATTTTTGGGGAGGGCTTATTTTTGTGGGAGGGCTTGTTTTAGCGCATGTGTTCAAAAGCTCAATTGTGCTTATTATCTGGGGAGGTCTTATTTTCAGGAAAACAGGGTAGTAAAGGGAGAGTAGATACATGCTTCCTATTATTCTTGTTACTTTAAGAATTGACGATTAGACTAGCTAAAATGTAATACAATTAATTCCCTTTTAAATTTCACATAGAAATGTATCCATTTAAATGGAACTTTAAAAGCATTATTTTGTAGGGTAAATTAGTAACTGTTATTATTCAAACTCAGTATGATTCCAAAGCAACTCAAAGTGATATCATCTGTTTTCCACAACACAAATGATATGCAACAATGTGAGATAGGGATTTGATTGAACAGTAGACAGTAGAAGACGAATCATAATAATTAAGTAAAAAGTGATTGATTGATTGATTGATTGATTGATTGATTGACTGACTGATTGGTGTGTCATCACTAGTCAACCATCTATATCAGTGGTTCCCAAACTTGGCAACTTTAAGACTTGTGGACTTCAACTCCTAGAATTCTCCAGCCAGCAGAGCTCTGCTGGTTGGAGAATTCTGGGAGTTGAAGTCCACAAGTCTTAAAGTTGCCAAGTTTGGGAACCACTGATATAGATGGATTTTCTCTAAAAGAATGTGTCCCCAAAATTGTCCTTCAAAACTTTGAATGATGCGCTCATCATAGCTGCAATCAAATCCATTCACACTGTTGCTGGTTGTTCTCTTGTTTCCTTTCTTTCATCTTTACCCAGTACTATGGACTTCTCAAGAGAAAATGGCCTTCATAGATTATGCCCAAAATATAGTCATTTGTTCCTTAAATAAAATATCTGGTTAATTTGTTCGAGGATCTATTTATTAATTTTCTTGACTATCCATGATAATCTCAAGAGCCTTCTTCAATACTAGCATTCAAAAGCTTCAATAGTATTTAGCTCTGCTGGCTGGAGAATTCTGGGAGTTGAAGTCCACAAGTCTTAAAGTTGCCAAGTTTGGGAACCACTGTATTAATTCAATGTCTTTGTTTAAAGTTTGGTTTTCTTTTTGTTAAGTTGTAGTCAGACCTTTTTCATGCACTCTTTGACTTTCATCACTACAGTTTTCAGATGATTTGCATTTCTAGCTAGCAGAAGTTATTGATGTATAATTCTCTAATTTAAAAATATGTATATCTTCTTCCAACCTATTCCTTAGTACACATTCAGCTTATAGGTTGATTAAGTAAGGAGAAAGTGCATAGCTTTGCCCTAAAGGTGCTTATCCAAAAGGCAATTGGACTTACTTGGTTTTTCCTTGAAAATTTTCACTTGTCATCCAAGAAGCCTCTTCAGTTGTGGCTTCAGGTGGGATGAGAAGTAAAGTGTTTTCAAGGGGAAATCAAGAAAGTCCTGTTGCTTTTGGGAAAAGCACCTTTGAAACAACCATAACCCGAATGACTGAGAATCTCCATAACATTTGTAGCTTTGTCTTACTCCATTGTGGATTGGAGCCACTCCATTTCACCATGTTTCATCCAGATTGTGCCTTCTGGTTCTGGCTACAGAATATATTTTGGATTAGGAGAATGAGATGTTCAGGGATTTCAATTTTTTTATAAGGATATACCGCAGCTTGACATAGTCAACAAAACTGAGGGGGTTTCTGTAATCAATGAAGCACACACTGACTTCTTTATGCCATTCTTTGGATTTTTAAATTAAAGTCAAAACATAAATTTGAGACTTTATAATTTTAGCAATTACAGTAGACATTAGAGGAAATTAAAGATTCCATACACATAAAGCAAAGCTAGCAAAGTTGTCTTTTTGGTGCAACAGGCTAAATGAAACTAATTCCTCTAAATATCAGCTGTTGCCCAAGAGAAATAAAAGAAGTGAATACTTAATTCTGAAGCTGCAATTTGACTCAAGAGGCCGTCACATTTATCATATTTAGCTCTTGGTAACTTCAGTAATATGTGCATATATTGTCATATAAGAACAGTATACTTGCCATATATTAGAGGTCCCCGATCCCCAGGCTGTAGAGTGGCACCAGTTCACAGCCCATCAGAAACCAGGTCACACAAGCAAAAAAACCCACCATCTGCACACACATGGGATTCAGGCAGTGTGTGAAGCAGTGCAGTTCATAGAAAAAAACACCCTCCATGGAATAATCTCTGGTACCCAAAAGGTTGGGGGCTGCTGTCATCGAGTGTTCATATATTATCACTTTAATATAGGTCTGGCTCAAGACTTTTCTTGCAGTTCTTGTAGTAATGGGCACATTTTAATGCCCATGACAAACTCTGGTTGTGGACTTGGAAACTGAAATACTGCCAGCTACCAAGAGAAAAGCACAGTGCTACGGGTGCATCACTGAAGAGTGGGCTCATGTTCCTAACACTTTTTTCCTTCTCACTTATGTACCGATTACTCACACATCTCATTATTAGCTACCCAACAGTTAGTCTTGCTCATATTGCAACATTCCTTATTTTTGTTTTTTAAGATAAAGTAGCACAAAATGATCCCTGGCCAATTCTACTGGGAATTCTCACAGCTTGTTTCTCTCTGTGAAAATACATCTTGCCATCTAACTGTTATACAATGATTAAAGCTAGCAGTCTTCACTGAAAATTGAAATCCAATGAACAAATACAGCCACTAGATCTGAAGAAGCAGAGCTGCTTGTAACTTACAAAAACCTGTGGGAGAAAAAATTCAAAGATGAATCTTCTAGCACTATTGAGCACCTTATTATTATCCTTCCATAGGCTTACAACAAGTAAACCTCTCCAGGTGCGTCCTCAATCAACTGAAGATAACTATCTTGACTTTTGCTTTGAAGAACTCATTTTTGTGTATCTCTGCCATTGTAATACATTATATACGTACATTAAAAAGATATTCTCTCTTTTGCAGGGAATTCTGGAAACCAAGGACTCAGGTAAGTTTTATTTATATTTATAACTCTTTTATAAATCACTGTTACTAAAGAAAAAAATCCCTTCTCATTCTTATGGGTAGAATGTGTCTTCTAAAGAAAGTTGTCATTTTGGCTATCAGTTATCAATTTTTTTCTAATGTCCTGAATTTTAGCAGATTATTTCTGGTTTATCCAGATAAGAGGAAAACTGTCAAATCTTTGAGTTTATAACACCTTTCCTTAATTTGACATCTGGAAATAGAATTCCTGCCACATAATTATACATAGGAGGCTTACTTCCTCCTTTTTCGAATTAAATCGGTCAGTATGTTAAGAGAAAATATTTTCACTTGAGGAATAGGATGGCTTATGTCCTTGGTTTTGGAAATCTCCTATCAAACTATCCAGTGCATAGATTTTTCATAGTCATAGGATCATTTCTCTTTTTAATTTTCAATAACAACATGGTTAATAAGATCTACCATTCATCTATACCCAATAGATTAAAGTCATACTATGTCCTACTTATTTTCTTTCTCAAAAAGAAGATCCCCTAGAAGTTACAAATACATATAGAAGAGCTATAACCCTTCTTCCCAGATTAAATAATAAGATTGGGATTCAACGTTATATATTTACAAAAATGCTTTCCCATATAATCAGCCTATTATTTATAATAATGCTACATCCCTATGATAACATACTTTACTCTGTAACATCAAATTTGATATCAGAGTTTTATTTTTTCTTAAGACTATTCACCTGTCATAATACAATCTTCAACAGCAATCCTTGTGAAACATGCATTTTCAATATATAGCGAAGGATTATAGACCTGACCTTGGAAGAGAGGTAGGAATGAGTGAGCCATTAAGGGGATACTTTCAGAAAACATTATTCAGAAATAAGAAAGCAAATTGCATGAGAAGGAACCCACAAATAATCCACTTCAGTTCCGTTTGGTATAAGAGAGACCAAGTCTGATTCACTTTCAAGATAGTTACATTCTACCTAACAAGAATAAAAAGCATCCTGCCGTGCTGTTTTGGCATCTTATGTCAATCAATGCGAAATTGATAGAGTTGTGGCATAATGAGGAAAGGGAATTTTTCAGCCTTTTGTCTACCCCATCCTCCTTCCTTGTGGCAGCATCCTCAGGCTGCAGCATCAGACAATCCATGCAAACAAGAGGAATAAAACGATCTTTGCCTGCAGCAGGGAAATGAAATGAAAGAGGTGTCTTTGTTTTATTTTTACTGTGGATCTCCAGGACAACTGGCCATAGTTTGACCTTCTAAGATCCCCACTCCTCCTTCCTTCCTTCCTTCCTTCCTTCCTTCCTTCCTTCCTTCCTTCCTTCCTTCCTTCCTTCCTTCCTTCCTTTCCTCCTCCTCCTCCTCCTCCTCCTCTTCTTCTTCTTCTTCTTCTTCTTTTATTGGATTTTTATTTTTAAACATAAAACAACATCAGTACATGAACAGTGTGGCATCTGGGTATAAATTATATTAATACTAACAACAATTGTTACATTAATCAAATTTGTATAATCCTAATATTAACATACTTGATTGTTTTAGTTATTCAATGTTTCTATGTTCCATTCATGTTTCTATGTTCCATTAATATTCTTAAACATGCATAGAAACACCACCTTTCAATCTCTCATCTTTCCATCTAGTTATTACTTATATTTAATTTATATAGATATTATAACTGCTTAAATTCTTACTTCTTACTTACTCTAATTCTTACTTCTACCTCTATTCTGACTTCTAATCAAATCACTTTAGTAATCCTAATATTAGTACACATATAATTAAGACATCACCTTTTTAAAGATGCATATTCTTATTTCTACCTATATTTCGAGTTTTTAATCAGGTCATAATTATATGAGAAAAAAGAAAAAAAGAAAGAAAAATAATAATTCTTTTCTATCCCTTCTTTAAGATCCATTCTTCTGAGGTGGTTAGAAAGTATCACAGCGTTAGGAGGTTTGAGCATTACCTCAAATCACAAATCATCTCAAAGCCATGTTTCAAAAAATTTCACAGGCTCCCTCTCAAGAGCTCTGCAGGAGAGCTTCAGACAATTAAGAGGAGCTCAGACAGCTGACAGCAGCAAATGCATTTTATTATTCCTGTTATTCTTCTTATCCCCTCAAGCACAAAAATTCAGCTGTTTTAGATTCTGGTGCAGGAGCTAATTCCAGAGATGACATTATGGTGCATTTGGCTTATCAGATCATCCTACCAGTTGAAATGACTCATGAAAAAAAATTCTTTGAGCTTGTCCTATTTTGTAATGTAAAACTCTACAAGAAAAAAGAAACCATCAAAATAATTCTTGCCACTCCAGACCACAGCTTCCTGCTGTGACTCCATAATGCTGTGACTAGACTGGATGTAAAATCATAAGACTAATCATATCTACTGGAATCAAGGGACTATATTTTTAATCTCAAAAGTATCTGCAGTACCATTTTCATCAAGGACGTGCAGTGACTAGAGGCGGGGAGGCGGGGCCTCACCAGTCTCCTCAGGAAAAGGAAAGAATTTTAAAAGATTTTTTTTAAAATAATTAAAGCCAAGGTAGTTGCTACCAGACTCCAAGTCACAGTGGCTTGGAGTCTGCTTAGTGTTAACTATAGGAGGAGGCGAGAGAACTATGGGCCTCCTTTGCATAAGGAATTTTTCGTCTTTTAAAAGTTAAGCAAGGGTTAAAAAACAAAAAAAAATTGTATGCTGAAGAGGCACTGATTCTCCCTCCTCCTGATCTGGGAGCAGCAAATCATGCCTTGTTGCAGTTGAGCATGCTTACGTTGGGCGGGTTATTTCGGAGGGCGCGCTTCAGATGAGGGTGAAGATTCCCAGTCCAGATTCCCTTCGCTGCAAGCCTTGCCGTCTCTTGCATCCCAAAGGTGGGTGGGTGTGGGAGCTTTGGTGGCCCCAATTCTTCTCTGGGGGTGTGTCTCCTGGGGCTGCTGGCTAGATAGACTCCCGGAGGAGTGACCCCTTCCCTCCTAGTCCCCCTCCCATCTCCACTTTACCAGGGGAAGAGAAGGAAGGGGCAGAGGCAGGGAGGGCAGCCTTGTTTGAGAAGAGAGGGGCAGCCCTCTCCCCCCACTGGGAGCCCCATCCTGCTCCCCTCTCCCCTTTCTTTGCCGGCTGCCACCTCACCCCCCTGCCTCCTCCGTCCCTGCTGCTGTGTCTGACAGGCATCTCGCATTTATGTCTGCCATAAACACGAGACGCCTGTCGGACACAGCGGCAGGGACGGAGGAGGTGGGGGGCAAGGTGGCAGAGCGCAGCAGTGGCGAGAGAGGCAGCACCCCCACCGCTGTGTCACAGGCATCTCGTGGCAGGGACGGAGGAGGCAGGGGGGCGAAGCGGCAGAGGCAGCAGCGAGAGAAGCAACCCCCGCTGCTGTTGCACAGGCGTCTCGTGGTAGGGACGGAGAAGGCCGGGGGGCGAGACGGCAGAGCCAGCAGCGACAGAAGCAACCCCTGGTGCTGTGTCCGACAGGCATCTCGCATTTATGTCCGCCATAAACGCAAGATGCCTGTTGGACACAGCGGTGGGGACATTGCTTCTCACCTCTGCTGCACTCTTGCCTCACCAGCCATAAACCTCACCACACATCACTGATTTTCAGACATGCCATTCTTTTCTTTCTCTCTCTTCTGCACTTCCGCTTGAATTCTTCTCCTTGCAAGAAAAATACAAAGATTTCATAGATACTTTTGCAGAAAAGGAAAAGGCCACTGTGTGGGTGAATATACTGTCAATGTGAAACCTGGAGACCATTTCAAGCTAAAAGGCAGTATTGCATATGTGTTCTGACCCCCACAGCCTGTGAATAAACCAGAACACAGGCTTGGCTGTTTACCACTGTTTAATTTACTGAGATAACAAATCCTTTGGCTGAGGGCCCAGGCAACTCACATTCAATAGAGTACCTCTGCAGCAACCCAAATAATGCAAACGAAGCAATGCAGATAGTCCAAAGGAACAGACACGGCTAGAATACATAAATAGATTTTCTTAACTACTAATTCGAATGGTTGTTTCCTGCAAATGTCCCCTCCCAATGCCTCACCTATAATCTCTCTTGGGAGGCTCCAATACACAACCACATGTGCTTAATCATCTTCTGTGAGTCTGCCTACGGAGTTGCTGCTTCCGTTTCTCAGCCCTTCTCAATCTAGCATCAGGGACAAACTGCCTTTGATCCTCCCCACTGCTCCATGCCTCAGGCACCTCCTGGTGGCCAACCAGCCTCTCTGGTCCTTGCTCTGAGTCTGAACCCTGCCCAGGGTCCTCCACATCGTCCAGGGCAGACTCATATGGTTCCTCGCTATCCAAGTCCATCAGCAACTCAACCAGATCCTGCTGGGCCACAACACATATGTATTCAAGAGCTAGCTTTTAAAAAAGACTTCCTGGATGACAATCTGAAGAAAGGATTCATCTGTCCTTTGTCTTCATCCACATCTGGATCATTATTTTTTTATTACAAAAGAAAAAAAATTCTTTGAAGCCTCTTCATGACTGTACGCTTCTTAACCAGGTGCCAATTAGGACCACTACTCGCTGCCACTCACATCTACTGGATAGTCTCCAGAAAGCAAACATCTTTGCTGAATTGGATCTGAGAAGAAACCATCAAAATAATTCTTGCCACTCCAGACCACAGCTTCCTGCTTTGACTCCATAATGCTGGCCGTAGACTGACTGTAAAATCATAAGCCTAATCATATCTATTGGATATGATCAGCAACTCAACCAGATCCTGCTGGGCCACAACACATGTATTCAAGAGCTAGCTTTTATAAAAGACTTCCTGGATGACAATCTGAAGAAAGGATTTGTCTGCCCTTTGTCTTCATCCACATCTGGATCATTACTTTTTTATTACAAAAGAAAAAGAATTCTTCTTTGAAGACTCTTCATGACTGTAAGCTTCTTAACCAGGTTCCAATTAGGACCACTACTCGCTGCCCCTCACATCTACTGGATAGTCTCCAGACAACAAACATCTTTACTGAATTGGATCTGAGAAGAACTTATAATTCCCAGTGAAAGAGGGCCATAAATATTTGACAACTTTTAGCACTCAATCTGGAAAATTTGAGTAATGCTCTTTTGAATGGTTAATTGCTCCATAATCTTCTACTGATTAATTGATGAAATATTTTCTGGTATTTTAGATGAATATGTAGTGCTTTACATGACACATTGATTTTTAGGGAAGATCTGTCCTCTATCAGAGTCATATCAACAATGTCCTTGTCACGTTCTGAACATGCGCTAAAATAAAGAGTTTAAGCGGGAAGCGCTTGACACCCGATTGGCTGATCTTTTGACAGCTCCTGTATAAAAAGGGAGCTGTCCAAACGAGCAGCGCGCATTCCTGTCTGAAGCTGGTTCTGAATGTTAGCCTGTATTTGTCAGGGAATAAAATTTGTTAGCCTTTATTCCCGTCTCCGCCTCAGTTCTTCTGGCTACCCACGGGTCCTGGTACACACCAGTCCTAGAACACTTTTATCAAAACAAGCTATATAAATGTGCATTTGACCTTCACCAGTTGGCTATTTGGGTTACTGGATGTCTACAGAACATGGATTTGGCTAAGTGCAATCAATTCACCCATAAAAAGGATCTAGAAATGTGAAAAACCTCCAGTAATTTTGTCCATTTTTATCAATGATTCATCCTTAATTTTGCAGAATGCCCCAAGCTATTCACTCAGCTTCTGAAAACAAGACAATTAAAATTAAAAAGTGAACTGCCTCCCAGAACGTGAAGACTCAGTTTTCATTGTAGCTGCTACTCAGAATCTCACTTACCCTTGGACTCTGCTTTCACGGGTGCTCTGAAGGCTTCAACAATGGTAGGGGACAGGGGTGGGTTCTGGCTGGCACTACTTCTGGTTTGCTCATGTGCCCGCTTTGCGCGCATGCATGCTTGATGCACACTGCCCACATATGCAGTGGAATAGAAATTATTCTGTGCATGCACAGAACTGAAACACAAGATGGTGGTGGTGGTGACCAGGAAACCAGTTCAGGGGCGTGGCAGGCCTGAGTTGCTGTGATATTTCTTGGTAATACTTAGCACCACATTCTTAAAGCAGAATATTTCAACTAGTATTACAACTGCCTAAAAGGGACACCCATGAAAGCTAAGAATGGGGAGACAATAGATTTGTTGATTAGATTTGCTTGCAACAAGAACAAGATCCATACACCAGGGCCACGAGTGAGGGCTGGTGTCAAGGACTATGTTTCATCCTGTCACATCTGTCACAGGGCTAAGAGTGTCATGACTAAAACCACCAAAATTAGTCCAGCTGCTCTTATCGCTGTTTGGTCTACGGATTCCAGTCTCCATGGATGTTATTATTAATATTCTAGCTGGTCAAAGGTATACCACAGTTTTGGTGGTAGATTTGTGGCTTATTTTAACCTCTACAAGGAGTTACTAATAACTCAAGAGGATGCATAACTTTTGCTAGGCCATGTTTTTTCGATATAGAAGCTGAGTCAATTGTGTGACCTCAGACTTCAGCACTCAATTTACACCCAGGGTTTAGAAGGCTCTTCTTCACTTCCTGGACATTTGTATTCATTCATCATCCTCTCATCATCTGGAATTTATTGAGCAATCAGAGAAAATAAACACTTGATTAGTGTTTGCATTGCTATGTCTCTTACCAGCAGGAAAAATTGGATTGAATTACAGTATTGCCTCTTGTAGGATTTTCCTATAACATCTTGCTGCACTCCTCTCTCATCATGCCACCATTTCAAGCAATTTATGGCTACAATCTCCACATATTGATGTCCAGAGTTCCTGCTTGCATTGTTCTTTTAGCAGTTTTTTCCAGAGAGGCAGGCTGCTCAACTCTTCTTAAAGGAAAAGGTGATGGGGGATTTGGAATACTTCCCTCTAAGTTGTTTACATTTTCCTTACCTAAGAAACCAGACACAAAATTTATCAAGTCCTTGTTATGTATCAGTTCAGTGGCCTTGTGTCTATGGTTGTCTAGAGTTTTCACTCAAGATTCCTTTCCTAGTTCATGGGGAGTTTCTCTGTCCCTTGCAATTTGTACCTGTTTCCCCACCTGACCCCCCAATGTTTCTGGCAGATGAGAAAGAACAATAGCAGCAATAGCACTTAGACTTATATACCGCTTCATAGTGCTTTAAAGCCCTCTCTAAGCAGTTTACAGAGTCAGCATAGTGCCCCAACAATTTGGGTCCTCATTTTACTGAACTCGGAAGGATGGAAGGCTGAGTCAACCTTGAGCTGAACTTCTGGCAGTTGGCAGAATTAGCCTGCCATTCTGCATTCTAACCTCTGCGCCACCACAGCTTTTCAAGAGAAATACAAAGTGGAATATATCCTAAACTGTAAATACAAAATGGAATTCTTAGAATATCATATTTACTCTGAATTAGAGAAGTCGTGAGAAGAGGTTAAAAATGCCCAAATTGTCTACCAGTTCTCTCTGGAATTCTTACACCTATTCCCACAATGTGCCATCAAAATCACCCAATCATGATCTTCAAGCCAAAGGAGAGTATGTCAGGTTCCAAAGGGTTAAGGAAAACAGTCAAACACAGAAACAGTTTGAAAATGAAGTTAGGCTAACCCCCCCCCCCCACACACACACCCATCACCTCGTGACCCAGAGTGAAAACCACCTGGCAATCAGTCATGGCTTGTTCTCAGTCAGTTATCAGTTATGGAGAGTTCTCAGCTGTATTGCATGTGGAGGGAGATCCCCAGCTGGTAAGCACGATTCATGGCAACTCCCACAGCTTCCCACCCGAATGGCAGCTCCGGGCTGACAGTGTCTTTGTTTCCTGCCACAATGGATCCTCCAATTGCAGGAGCTGTACCACATGAGGGAGTGTGTACTTACCACTCCATCTACTCTTCTCTTCTGGACTTACCTGCTGACTTTAGCAAGCTGGAAGGCCTCAATTAGTCAAGAAGAAGGCATTGTTATGTATCGATTGCAATGATGAATGTCCATTTTCATAGATGGGAAAGGGCAGGGATTCTGATTGGTATGAAATAATATAGACTTGACCTTGTGAATAGGGGGTGAGAAAGCCATTAAGGCGGGGGGACTTCTAAAAAAAGGTTATTCAGTACAGAGAAAGAATAAAGCATGAGAAAAAAATAAAAATAACTCCTTGATCTTTTTGTAGTATAACAATGGGGCAGACAAAAATTTGGTCAGGCTTTCAAGATTTCATTATTCTATCTGACTGTAAAAAAAGAATATCTTTGGAATCTCTGCCATGCTTGTTTCTTGACTGCCTACCTCCAAGGGCTAATAATATAATTGCTTGGGAGGTGATAATATTTTTCAGTTATTTTTCTCATTTTTCTTTGCAGGGGAAACCGACTTTTACCAAGATGATATTGTTTATAAAAGAAGAACACAGAGAAGTGCCATGAGCTGTAGTGGAAATTGTTACTGGCCCAGATCAGAAGATGGCCTGGTCAAAATCCCAGTTAATATTTCTCCTGAGTTTTGTACGTCTAAATCTCTTCAATGGGCATCCTTTCATACAGAAGAATTAAAGAACCATTTTCAATAGACAGCAACAAATAGAAACTGTTACTGATTTATTGAGGTTATTTTCCTATTCCTGCTGATCAAAGTCATAGCAAGCTTGATCATGCTGAGGATCATTAATAATAAAACAGAATTCTTATTGAATCAATAATAGGATAATTTTATAGTATTATTTTTAATTCTCCTATTTAAGTTTTGTTTGTACATTTTTAAACTGAAGAGTTGTATTAACGTTTTAAGAATAATTCCAAATGAAGAAAATGTCTGTAGTTAAGGATTGAACTGTGGAGTTCTTGGTGTTCTCTGAGACTGGCTGTTTCCATGCAGATGTTTCCTTACCGAAATAAGTAACATCATCACTACTTGCAAACAGCAAGCATCAATAATAGTAGCTGTAGTACTAAAATATATTATGCACAGTCCAAGTTAGGTTCAGGTGATAGCAAAAACCCATCTATCTCCAAGTGGGTTTTGATGATATATCAAAGATTGCAAGGGATTCCGAATGATAGCATTTGACATGGAATCAATAATAAAATATAGTCACATAAGCAGCCACCTTTATACAGAGTCAAACCAATGGTCTATCTAGCTCAGTACTGTTAACACTATAAGGCAACAACTTTTGAGGTCTCGATCACTTATAAAATAATTCTTGATGCCTACAGAAGGTCTTCTCAAAGGATTCTCTGCAAAACTCTTCCACTTTGTATGCATTTGTAAGAAGCAAATATAATCATTGTTTCCCATAAAACTTCTGCAATCTTCAAAAACCCTTCTAAGGTTGTTAACTTATAATTTCATTGCAACTGAAGAGTACAGTGATTAAACACATAGGAAATAATCATTTGAATGCTTTTAAATTAATTCAATTAAAGAAAATTCAGCTTTCAATGTGTCTGATCCCTTCCTTTATCTGACACACTGAAACACTTTTGCAGTGTGATCCCTGGTATACCATTCACTGGCTAAGTATTGTGGCTTAAAAAAAAATTCAAATCCTTAATCAGAAGGCTCCTTTTGATAAGATCTCATTGTTTGAAATGCTTAAATAAAGAATTCCTTAATAAATATCTATATGTAAAGGATTTCAATTTTTATTGGATGCTTGAAGTAGTAACAAAATACTGGGTTGTTTGTAACATGGTGAGGGTCGGATTTATTTGCAAGATGTTTTTATGACAAATAAAATGTACATAAACTTAGCAGAGTTATTAAATTGTTCACACGGCTTATGCAAATTGAATTCATCCTCTCCTTCGCCTTCAAACTGAATTCCTTCAGGGTAGTCTTTAAAAGAATTAAGTCTTGTGAGCTTTTTTTAGATCTATCCCATAGTCTTATTCACTTGGTGGTGATACTAACTCAAAATCATCACATCACCTCACATTCTTTTTCTCAGATACTTCTCTGATAGAAGTAATTTCAATGTATGAACTTTCATCTTTCTAAGTACACAAACAACTTCATGCAGATGCAGCTACACCTGTATGTGACATCAACATACATTTCAAGTATGTTGTAACTTTTCCCTCTGTTAGTTCAAAAGAAAGGCCTCAAAGTAATAATGGTTTCCAAATTTCTAAACGTCCTTGAAATTGGAACACACAGCCAAACTGGAACTGTTAAGTTCTGGGCAATGAATTGAGGCAAGGCCAGAGTGATTTCTAACAGCTCTTTATTTAATACTGCCTGTGAGGCAACTCAAACTCCCTGGCTGACAGAGCTCCTTTTATAGGAAAGTGATCAGGCAAACAACCAATCAGGAGACAGAATTTTCCCGCTCCAACAGAGGACCAGAATGAGAACTTCAACTGGCAACTACACACTATGTACAATACCTAGCAGGAACTACTTTTTAGCTGCACAATAATAAGGTTAAAAAAAAACCTGCTATTTGAGTGGAAGCCATTTAAATAATAATAATAACATTACAGCAATCTTTTATCAAACATAAATTTTATTTTCAAGAAGCAAATGTATTGACTATTAGAATAATCCCCAGAAGTGAGCAGTTTTCCCATATCAGCAAAAATGATTTTCTTAGAACTTAACATAATGTACCATATATGAGTTGTATTCATTTATCCCTTCTATAATCTTTTGTTTCAGCCGTAGAGCACAAAGATGTGATAATTAAAGCAATGGAAGAATTTGTAACCCTGACATGCATTCGGTTTATCAAACACACAGTAGAATATGACTACATAAACATTGTCCCTGGAGACAGGTAAGGAACATTTATCCTTCAAGAATTAACAACATATTCCTTCAGTTATTTCTGCTGTTGTATTTCTACGTGAAAACAAAGATTTGAGGTGTAAGATATGAGCACATATTATGTGGATTAAGCTCAATATATTTCTTAACAAAGATAATAATTCTTCAACCCATTTCCTAGAGCACACATGGGATATATACTTTTAAATTACAGACCCTTCCCTCACTTGTTAAAACTGCAATGATATTGCATTCCTAGCCTGACGCTTTAACCAGAATACAAAGTGGCTCTCAGATGTGCATAGTCTTTACAGACAATGATTTTCTATTCCTTAGAATATAATTTGCATAATGACCGCTTTCCCTTTCTGTATTATCAGATGCTGGTCCTACTTTGGAAAGATTGGAGGCAGACAGCACCTCAATTTGTTGAAAAATGGCTGCATGTATAAAGGATTGATTCAGCATGAGCTCAACCACGCACTAGGTTTTCTACATGAACAAACCCGCAGCGACCGAGATAATTATGTTAAAATTAACTTGGAATATGTTGCCAAAGGTAGGCATGTTAGCAAGGAGAGAGCATGTCAACTGTTGCCTAAAGTGAGTGGTCACTTTGGCATTTCTATTTCTTATGACTGTCTATCCATCAAAGCATTCTGGATGTAATATGCATTAAATCCATTTAGAATTGGGCAGCTGTACGCATATGCCTATGAGCACGCAACCCACAGCCATTAATGTCTAAACTGCTGGCAACAAAATATGAGGGGGTGTACTTACTTCTGTGGTATACTGTATATATTATACGACCCAAGGCAATTTAGCCAGAATCAGAGAATGGTTTCCAATGAAGATTTAATTAGGCCTAAGAATTTGGAAAATAGCAATAGCAATAGCAGTTAGACTTATATACCACTTCATAGGGCTTTCAGCCCTCTCTAAGCGGTTTACTGAGTCAGCATATTTCCCCCACAGTCTGGGTCCTCATTTCACCCACCTTGGAAGGATGCAAGGCTGAGTCAACCTTGAGCCGGTGAGATTTGAACCACTGAACTGCAGATAACAGTCAGCTGAAGTGGCCTGCAGTACCGCACCCTAACCACTGTGCCACCTCAGCTCTTGGCAAAGAAAAGTTCAGACTAGTCTGAGATGCTAAAGTTTTCAAAGCAGCCAGAGTGTGACTTCAAAATGAATCTTCCTCTGAACATAGTCCTTGACTTAGAACCATAATTGGGATCAGAACTTCTGTCATTAAATGATGCTGTTGTTAAGCAAGTCACCCCTGGTTTTACACCTTTTTTTGTCATGGTCATTAAGGGAATCACACAATCATTAAACAAATCACATTTTCCTATTGATTTTGCTTATTGGAAGCCCCCTGGGTTGGCCAGAAATGGTGATCACGTGGCCCTTGGGATGCTGCAACTTCCCTAAATGCATGGCAATTGCCAAGTGCCCGAATCATCTGTACAAGAACTGGTTGTAAGTTACTTTTTTTGAATACCAGTCACTATACAAATAGTCAGAAAGAGAGGACTACCTGTAGTTTTTCCAGTTATCTGCAAACAATAAATTCAGTTAACAATTTGTGTCAAAATGTACGGTAGAAGCTACGGGACTATGCTTTTCTTTGTTTCTATATGGTTTGTATTGGTCTGAGCCTCCTAGAGACTTCAAGGTTGCTTCTTAAATTAACCTTCAGATTCTACATTAGCTATGGGTCAGTAGGAGACACTGCATTACTTGTTTTGTCCTTATTGGGAGTTTTCAGAGCTAGATATACTAGAAGCTCCACATCCAATTCTTTAATGAGATTTTAACCTACAGTAGTATGGAGGATACCTAGCTTGAAGAGGTCCAATAAGGACAAAATGGGACATGGGACACATCTATTGTTCAGTAACTAATACGGTATAACATCCAAAGTGTAGGTAAAACTTGGACCTTCAGTTGTGGTGGGAAAATAAAGTGCAAATTAATACTGCTTCTGATTTCCAGAAAGCATAATAAAACAAAGACGCTTTCAGAGGTCTTCAGGGATAAGCTCCTTAAAACATGGGTGAAAACTTTCCTGATCTTTTTCAATTTTTATAGAATAAAGGCTTTACTCAGATGTTCGAATCTAAGGATTCAGTTCCACCTGAGAAACCATGACTCCAGAGCTGAGATATTCCTGCTTTCTTTTTATTTTATTATTAAATGATTAATGGCCATGTAATAAAGCCTTACTTTGTCTTGCAAATTGAGAAGCAAACACAGTGGTAATAAAGCAAATATGGTAGTTGTAAAGAACATGTGATGGTTATAAAGTGAATGTGGCAGTCATTAAGTGAATCCATTGTTTGTAGTGACTTTTTTTTTTGCTTGAAACCAAAAGTAACACCGGTTACAGAGAAAATGTGTTGTGCTAAACATTGCAGTCATGTGGCTATTATATGCTGCAAACAACCATAAATGTGAATCAGTTGCATGTATCCAAAATACGATCACATGACCATTTGGGGCCCTTTAGAATTTCAAATCTGAGTGTAAGCCGCCCCCGGGGGGGGGTAGGGAAACTTCAAATGATCACTGAGTAACTGGACAATCATTTGATGGCACAAGGCTCCTGCCTTGATCAGGGGGTTGGACTAGAACAGTGGTCACCAACCAGTGGTTTGTGGACCACTAGTGACCCGTGAGAAAATTCTGGTGGTGGTCCACATAAAAATTATTTGCATCTTTTATATTACACTAAATACTATTTATCTTTTTTTAAGTTCATATTAGTGGTCCGTGGGATTTAAAATTATGAATTCAATGGCCCTTGAGGTCTGAAAGGTTGGTACCCCTAGACTAGAAGATCTCCGAAATCTCCCTTCTATCCCTATGATTTTATAGCATAATGGCTGAATTCACTCATCTATTATATATGTAGTATTAATTCTATGTTTTATTAACAGTTTTAATGGCTAATCGTCTGATGTGATGTGAGTCTGCTGTGCTAATATGCTAAGATTGAATTAGATTCCATTAACAAAATCTTCTTGCAGGATAAAGTTTAAAAGCAATCAGGAATTCACAAAGTGACAGTTAAAATATCGCTATGCTCACAAATCCTTAAATCTAAAATAGCTTGATGCAAACCAGCCTTACTCATTTTTTCTCTTTGTGTTTGCATTAATTTGTGTTTGCAAATCTGTTTATTATTTACTTTAATATATTTCAGGAGAACAGGGGAATTTTGAAAAAGGGAACACCACCAATCTGGGTCTTCCATATGACTATGATTCAGTTATGCATTATGGCGCGTAAGTTTATTGACTAGACTGAATTTTTATATTCTCCTTTATTGTTGTCTAATTTGCCCTCTCTCTCCAGCTCCTACTTGGAGTAGTTGACTGAATTTATATAGTCACCCAACTTCAGCACCATAACTACTGGCACATACAACAGATAGTAAGCAAAACAGAATAATCAGTTTCAGTTAAAATCCAAGCTTTGACTCAGAGCATTTTCTCTTTTCTGACATAATTCTTTGTGATTATAGGAGAAGAAAACTACGTCATTTTCATATAAGAATCCTTCTTTTTAAAATCAGAACAAAAATATTCTTTCTATTTTCTTTTTTTGAGAGCAATGTTTAATTTCTAAAAAGTAAGGAAGCAGAGAGAAGGCCAGAGGTTTAAATCGGAAACATAGTTATGTAATTCTCTTCTTGCTCAGACTTTCAACTGTCATGTTTGCAACTTCGTTCTTTTTGGTAACAAAACTGTAACGCAGCAGAGTCATGACTGAAGGCCAAGTTATTCTAAAAACTCAGTTAAGGGTTAGGTGTCTGGACATCAGTGGTGTGATACAACCGGTATGCCCTGGTACAGGCATACCAGTGCCTGCTGGGAGCACCAGGTACCGGTACGGTGCTCTGGAAGGCCCACCTGCCTCCCCGCCCTCCTTACCTGTATTTGAGCCGATTGGGGCTTCCGCGCATGGAGCATATGGTGCCTGTGTGATGCTCTGCCAAGCAACTGGAGCATTGTGGAGCATCGTGGGCAGTAAGTATGCATGCGCATGCTGCGCATGTGCATGTGGTGGATGCCTGGCCCCATTGCACCCCACCAATTGCAACAGGATCTGGAACCCACCACTGCTGGACATCTGTAGTTTGTTACCACTCTTGGGTATGGGGTTAGCAGTGTATGAGAACCAATAACACAATTGTCACTTGGGGGGAGGAGCCATAAACAAAACTAAAGAGGCTTCATGGAACTTTTGGCTGAAAAGCATGGTTAAGTGATACTTCTTTGTTCATTATTCAATGGCTTTAGGAATAATTTGCCCCAAGTTAAGGAAAGACTCAAAACACCTGAAACCAATAGTTTCTCCTCTAATTCAACAAATCCCCCCCCCAAAGCAAGAAAAAAAGTAGAACCAGACCAATTCCATTGGCTATAAGAAGTTTTTTTGTTATCTAATTAATGGTCTTTGGTATTATCTGAGTTTGGTTGTTTTCTTGCAGATGTTTCATTATTAGCTAACATAATCAGTGGTATTGTAATGCTAGTGATAACATTGATTATCTAATTTAGCTAATGAAACATCTGCTAGAAACCAACCAACCTGAGAGAGCACCAAGGACTCCTCATTTCATCCCTGAGCTACAAATATTCTCCTTTATTGTTGTCTAATTTGCCCCCCCCCCCAACTCCTACTTTGACTATTATTTTTTGGAAATTCTTATTAAAACAACAGTGGGGTTTTTTTCTGCTTCCAATGGGAGAGAAAAACTCTCCTTTCCATATTGTTGTCAAATTCACTTCTCATGCTTATATGTGACATATTTTTTTTAGATATTATCCTAGAAATTAATGGGTTAGTTTTCTTGGATTTTATCCTGATCCTGATTTTCCAGGATTGCCATTCATATATTACATAAGATACAGGCTGTTAATAAATTTGCCAAATTAGACTTTGTAATTTGTACCTGGTTTTTTTTGTAGGTATGATTTTTCTAATACTGCTGGAAAACCAACCATTATCCCCATTCCTAATGGATCTGTACCAATTGGTCAAAGAGTAGGGCTGAGCAACTTAGATGTGAAAAAAATCAATAAGCTGTACAGCTGCAGTGAGTAATAAAGTCATATATCACAATTCACTTTTCATCTTAATGTTATGAATTTTTATAACATTGAATTGCAAGGCAGCCAAACTTAATAAAATAATTGGACATTGCACGGCATTACTCAACAAAGTGATTCAGTAGTAGGGAATAATTTACTCTACATCTGTTAATTAAGAGAAAGTTTAAGACAGCGTGAATTGGCTGAACGTATGGAGTATTTTGTATAAAGTTGAAGAATAGCTGCGAATGTGATAAGAGCAATATGTGATGGAAAAAATGCATTCCATCTTAGGGAGTGATTCTGGAAGTAAAATAAGGATGCATGATATCATCTTGATTATTTAATGTGCTTATGATTAAAGAAATGTATACAGACTATTTCTGGTGACTTAGCTGGAGACATGAATATTTATGTGCTTGAGAACTCAGTTTATAGTAAATGCAGGAGAAAATATGGATCTGAAAATGTATGCATTAAAGATAAAATAAGTGAAATATTAGAATGAGTAGATAAATTGGTGTACCTAGGGAGAATGTTTACCAAAGATGTGGAAATAAAAGGAGAAATGCTACAACATGCAAATATTGGTAAGAAAACAGTGATTTTATTATAAAGAATTAATGCTTCTTGCAAAAGTAAAAACAACTTGGTATAAAACGTGCTTCTGTCCATTTTGATATATGGAAATGAGCATTAGCTATGTTACAAGACATGTAAAATTAAATTCAATGTAACAGAAATGGGTTATTTAAGAAAAGCACATGATAAATAAGTAAAATGGATCAAGAATGAATGGATAATAAATGAATATGGATGGAATACAAGACTGAGTCACCGGTTTGTTCACATAAATTAAATAAAGATCAATTCTTAGAACAAATATATAAAATAAGAGTGAGCAAATTGAAAAGATGGGAACACTGAAAAAGTGATAATTCAATGAAGTTGAAGAGATCCTGAGAAAAAGAAGAGTGAGAAATTTTAAGGAATAAAGGACCATGTATGAAATGGTGTATGGTGATGGTGGAAGCAAGATTTGCTTATATACATAATGTTTTTATGCATTGCATAACACTTCTTATTTGTAAACACTCCTTATTTCTAGAAGAGAGTAATGTTATAGAGATGCATGAATTTATGTATGCATACTTATGAAATCTCCTTATGGATCTTTTCAAACAATGAGATACTTATTGCACTGATTATTGCACTACAGAGATTACTATAGATTTTCAATCTGAAAATAGTTATAGGAGGAGGGTGTAATCCAACTGATTTTTTGGGAGGCATTTAGTGCTTGAAGTAGCTGGAAAAAAACAAGGGATCTCTGGAATGGAAGAAAGCCAGGATGCATTTGTACCCAATGTGAATTATAGCTTTGGTGTCATTAAACAGAAAATGAACAGAGGATACACAATCATCCAAATAAAGCACGCAAAAAAAAAAGGTGCTTTGTATTATGGATCTCAATTAGAAATAAGATGGAAAAACAATGGCTCCATAAAATCTATTGAATAACGGAGCTATTTCAGAAACAGTGTGGCCATGAGAGGTATGCCACTGTTAGAATGTCATCTGAACTCAGGGAGATGTGCTATACACTCCATACTGAACCAAAAAGATAATACATTTCCTTGGATTCCAATCGTATTTCTCAGACAAGGATGTGAGTTTTCCAGCATTGGAGGTTTGTGGCTGATGCAAACATGTAATCTGTAATTTATTTCTCCTCATCACTTCCCTCTATTTGTCTCTAATTATGGAAGTTCCAAATGGAAGAACCTCATATGATGCTTCCAATGCAACTGCAATGGATTCTATTTTCATGTTGGAAGCCCTGAGGCACTTCCGTAGTGAAAGGATTAGACAGTAACATCACCATTGCCTAAGGCATAGCCACTTGAAGTCTTCTTTCATGTCCCCATTAATGAGCCCCTGAAGTGGTACCTATTTACCTGCTCATGTTTGCATGCTGTTGTACTGTTAGGTTGGCAGACGCTGGAACAAATGACAGGAGCTTATCCCACTACACAGCAGCATTTGAGCTTTGAATCCGGGCTTGCAAATTGGGAACCAAGTGGTCTAACCACCTGGGCCACTGCGCTCCCTTACTTTAATGGAGCCTTATTGTCCCCATTTACAGTACATTTCCTCATCTATTCACCCACTATATTGAGACCATTACTGCTGCTTCTATGAAAGCAAAATCTATCCATCAAGCAAATACCAGAAGCTTTTCCCTTACCAACAAAAGGCCTGCAGAAGGCAGAGTAGAGATCAGTGGACGTGCTAATGTTTTCAGCAATATAAAAGCTATTCTCTTCTGTCTCCCTTATATTAATATCATATATTTTGATTTTAACTGAGCTAAAGGTTCTGAATACATTGTTGAGTTGTGAGACCAGTGGTCATTGAAAGGTGTTTCTCTGACATGGAATATAATTACTACATTATTTTCTACAAAAGAAACTACATTTCTACTAAACTACATTGAAAAATACTTAATAAACATGATTTTTCCCTTATGAATCTAGATGATTTAGCTGAATTTTCTGTTTAAATCTCCTCTTCCTTGACAACATGTTGTTCTGTCCTTTAGATGATTGTAGCACTGTGCTACGTAATCCAGATGGTCATTTCAGCTCTTATAATTACCCACATTCATATCCCAGAAACATCACCTGCTTGTGGCTTATCCAAACTCTACAAGGAAAGGTAAGATGTTCAAACCAGTAGATATATTGGGGGTTAGTCAGTAATACAAAATATGCAATACAAAATGCAGCCATGGGTAATATAGGGGAGCCATGTCTCCTTATTAATTGTAAACGTATGCATTCATATATATTCACCCAAGCATACATTTGAATGCTGTGTTCATATCTACCCTGTTTCCCCCAAAATAAGACCTCCTTAGTTAATAAGCCTAAACAGACTTTTAGTGCATGCGCTAAAATAAGCCCTCCCCTGAAAATAAGCCTTCCCCGAAAATATTGCAACACAGCAGCAGCCATCAGGTGATCATGCTCGCCACCTCCTGCACCTCAAAAATAATAAGACCTCCCTGAAAATAAGGCCAAGTGCTTATTTTGGGGGTCAAAAGAAAAGAAGACCCTGTCTTATTTTTGGGGAAGTATGGTACTTTCTCAGGTGTTGATTTCCTTAGGTAGGGTGAGTAACAAAACAAGGGAAAAGGAGATTTTTGAAAAAGTCATTTACTTTAAAGTTTATTTCAACTTTTGCTCCTTTATCTTTAAATGTTTACGTTGTCTGGAGGGTTAATCTCTAGTGAACACATTATCATTACCATTGTAACAGAATGCACTGCTTGGACTGTCAAATAATATTAGCTGTGTTTTATAATAATATACAATATTTGAAAAGAGAGAAAAAAGACATCCACCCACATCAAATGGGCTCCATCCATTATGTTTAGGTGTGAAGATCTTTATTAGAGCTAAGCAGAAACTTTCCCAAATCTAACTGTTGTGCATTCTTGAGATGATGGGATGCTTCAAAACAGATTGATTTTTAATTGTATAGCACTAAAAAAATCTTTAATTCCATCAAACTCCAATACTATACAGTTTTAGCAATGCAATGCCTATTTTTGCTTTAAAACGTGTATTAAGCAAAAACACCTGCAAAAATGTGGATTCTTCCTCATCATTTCTGGGCAAGATACTTGCAAACCCATTGGAATGGTGATCAAAATGAGATAGAGAGAAGTTTTCTAAATAAAATAAACCTTTTACAGTTTTACTCCATGTCTGCTGAGGAAATATACTTCAAAGTATCAAGAAGCAGGAGGTCATTTGCCAATCTTCTTCAGATGTCCTTAACACAAAATGCATACTAAAGAAAGAAACCGTGACAGAAAGTTAAGAAAGAAAAACATATTGAATCACCTTTCACCAACTTGACAAGTTCACCAAACAACTATAATTTCCAAAAATTATAGGGTGATGGGTTGGGAAAGGCTAATATATTCTAAATTAAGAAGTATGTTGCAATTTTCATTTCTATGCTTGAGCTGGTGTCTTTTGCTTATACAGTTTTGCATATGAAGTTAATAAATCTTCATTGTGTTTCTTGTGTCAGTACTGTGAACCATTCAAGAGGCCATTTCTCAGATTTAACAAGAGCTGCTTGAGAAATGTGTGAATTGGAGCTAAGTCAAATTCCACTGCTAGCATGGAAATGTTTGAGAATATGTTCAAAGCTCTTAGTGTAGCAGCTGACTAATTCCAAACATTCCCATAATCAGAACAACTGGTGGAAAGGATCAAACAAGGAACATGCATTTCTATAAAAAAAAAACATTTATTTCTTCAAACTTTATTTGAAGATAAAATGTTTTGCTCAGCAGTCTTATTTGTTCATTCTCCTATTTGCTTTCTTGATGTTGAATTATCTGATATATCAAAATTCAGTGAAAACCATAGTCATTGGCACAGTGATATGCAGTGATATGCTTTATAATGCCTTGGTAAGACCAGACTTGGAATGTTGCACCCAGTTTTGATTGTATAATTTTTATATTGTATAAAAATATGTTGTGGCTCTAGAAAGTGTGCAGAGAAGACCAACAAAGATTTGTAGGGGAATGGAGGCTAAAACATACAAAGAATAATTGCAGGAATTGAATATGTCTAGTTTAATGAAAAAAAGAAGTAGGGGTAACATGGTGGCAGTATTTGAATATCTGAGGGGCTGCTACAAGATATGGTTAACCTATTTTCCAAAGCTCCAGAAGGTAAAACAAGAAGCAATGGATGGAAATTAATCAAGAAGAGAAGCAATCTAGAAATAAGGAGAAATTTTCTGACCGGGAAAACAATTAATCAGTGGAACAACTTGCCTCCAGAAGTTGTTGGTGATCCAATACTGGAAGAAGGATTTGGGGTGACATGATAGCAGTGTTCCAATATCTAAGTAGCTGCCACAAAGAATAGGGAGGCAGCCTATTCTCTAAAGCACCTAAAAGCAGGACAAGATGGATGGATGGAAACTAATCAAGGAGAGAAGCAACTTAGAACTAAGGAGAAATTTCCTGACAGTTAGAACAATTAATCAGTAGAACAACTTGCCTCCAGAAGTTGTGAATGCTCCAATACTGGAAATTTTTAAGAAATTGGACAACAATTTGTCTGAAATGGTATATGGTTTCTTTCTTGAGCAGGGGGTTGGACTAGAAGACCTCCAAGGTATCTTCAACTCTGTTATTCTGTGTACGGAACCATTTTCATCAAGATTGCTGATTTTGCTGTAATTTTTGCAGTGAATAATATCTAATACGTATGTAGCATCTTCTTAAATGAATCTTATAAAAGAAATGGGATGTTTTATTTAAAATATTTCTATTTGAGTCCTATGTATACCCAACCACTAATATACTAGATAGAAAATAGCTGACAGCAGAGCAACACTCAAAAGAGTATATTGTAATTAGAAATAAGCAATATTCTTTTATGCCCAGAATATTAAAAAAACAGAGAACTGTGGTTAAATGCAGATTAAAAGTGAAAGAGCCTTTAGAAAATAAATTTTAGTCGGGCTCTGGGAAGTCGGGGGGGGAGGGAGGTGGGGTGTTAGGGGGGAGGGTGGGGGGGATATATACTATGTGTTTGATTTCAATGTAATGCGATTTCACATGTATACTGTTTCTCTTTAATTTCTCTGTAAAAATAGGACAAGCTGAATACATTGACATATAGTAGAAATACACCAAGGGGAGGAGGAGTGGGATAGAAGAAAGAGGGGTAGAGAGGGCGGGAGAGAGGATGGGAGGGAGAGTGAGAAGGAAGGGAGGGAGTGGACTGGGAGAGAGGAGTGGTAGAGGGGGAGGGGAAGTAGGGTAGAGGGGAATGATGGAGGGAAGATAGAAAGTTGGAGGGGGGCGGAAGAAAGAGGTGTATGGAGAGTGGAAGAGGTATATTGGGTTTCTATTTTGGGGGGTATTGTTGACAAGAGGAATAGCTGTGATTATTGTTTAATGTTGTATGGCCCTGGCTATACACAATATATATGTGACTGTATGAAAATGAAAAATGGAAAATAAAAACATTTTAATATAAAAAAGAAAATAATTTTTAAATAGAAAAGTTAGATAAATGAAGTATAGAATTAATTATCAAACATATTAGTTCCATCATGTTCAGCATTTCTGTATCAATCAGTTCATAATTCTGATGCAGAATAAAACATATTATATACTGTACATAGCCAAAAAACAACAACAACCTCTATATTATAATGTGGTGACATTCAACTATACAAGACAAGTATTTTTGTTCTTTTCCCAGCTTCCTTGTTTGCTACATCAATTAAGGTACAGTCAATGTCCGAAGATATATTTTACCAAAATCAAGGTACACTTAATAAGAAAGATTTAAATAACTTAAAGCTGCTTATTTTTCTTATTCTGCTTTAGGTCTTCCTGAGTTTTCACATTCTCGATCTCCAGAGTTCTCCAAACTGTTCCTCTGATTACATCCGAATTTATGATGGAAGCAGTAGAAAAGATCAGATTCTCATTGACAAGTGTTGCGGGGCAGGGCAATTACCTGCTGTGGTGGCTTCTGGGAACACAATGCTTATAGAATTTGTAAGTGATGAAGATGAGACTGCAACAGGGTTTATGGCCTCCTACACACATGGTATGAATGGTATTCAAGTCTCATTACCAGTTTCTTGTGAAATGACAAAGCAGATGCACACAAAATAAGTCATTTGCAATGGTTAAATGTATCTGCAACATCAGTTAATTTTATACCTTCCATTGGAGAATTTCATTAAATTCTCTAAATGCAACTTTATAATTCATCAAACTGTATGTCTTCTAATTTGGTGCTTATCTGAGAACCAGTTTCAATTCCAGTTTATGCAATTCCAGTAAATTCTGATTCCATTGAGGTTAAAGTAGCCCAATATCTTCCACTCTGTCATCCTAGGGATGATAGGCCTCGGATGAAGTTATCTGCTTTGTCCTTTGTCATATATTTCTGAGCTAAAAATTGTCACAGAATTTCAGACTTTGTCTGCCAATCGTAAAGCATGTTATAGATCAATAATTGACAGATATTTCACATGTCGTCAGCAGCCACCTTCTCTTTCACTCTTGGCTTCTTTGAGCTCATATTTCTAAACTAACAAGAAAAAAAAGGAAAAGGGAAAAACAATTCCCAATCTTTACAATGATTATTTTGCAAAGTCTTGCATTGCTGCTTAGAGCCTCAAGAAACACACAACTTAAAAAAAGAAAAACTTTTTAAAATGTGTAGGTAATAAGATCACTCATTTTATTATTTTGTTTTATTTTGTTTTATTTTGTTTTATTTTGTTTTATTATTTTGTTTTATTATTTTGTTTTATTATTTTGTTTTATTATTTTGTTTTATGTTATTATTTACATGAAGTTTTCTTTTTCTTAACCATAGTAAAGTGTGGAGGAACGTTCACTAATACTTCGGGAGCCATTACTACTCCAAACTTTCCTAAAAAATACCCTCCAAATCAAGCTTGCCTATGGATTATCAGTGCCCCTCCAGGAAACAAGGTAAGATACAATGGTGCAAGGGACAGTGGAAGATTAAAAAGGGGAAAATGCTGGGTGTGAGTGTGCGTTAACCTCATAAGGGTTCGGTCCTGTCCCCCCTGCTATTTAATATCTACATGAAGCCACTGGGTGAGATCATTCGACGGCACGGGATAAAACACCATCAATATGCGGACGATACACAGTTGTATCTGTCCGCCCCGTGCCAACTCAGTGAAGCAGTTGACATGATGTGCCAGTGCCTGGAGGCTGTTAGGGTCTGGATGGGGGTTAACAAGCTTGTACTCAATCCAGACAAGACCGAGTGGCTGTTGTGTTTTCCTCCCAAAAACTTGGTCAATATTCCATCACTCAGGCTGGGGGGTGAAAACCTACGCCCCTCAGACAGGGCTCGCAACTTGGGGGTCCTCCTGGATCCACAGCTGACTTTAGAACATCATTTGTCGGCTGTGACCAGGGGGGCATTTGCCCAGGTTCGCCTGGTGCACCAGTTGCGTCCCTACCTGGACCGGGAGGCACTCGCAACAGTCACTCACGCCCTCGTGACCTCAAGACTGGACTACTGCAATGCGCTCTACATGGGGCAGCCCTTGAAGAGTATTCGGAGACTTCAACTCGTCCAGAACGCAGCCGCGTGAGCAATCGTGGGTGCACCTCGGTACACCCACGTTACACCTATCCTCCGCGAGCTGCACTGGTTACCGATCAGTCTCCGGATACGCTTCAAGGTGCTAGTCGTAACTTATAAAGCCCTTCATGGTATTGGATCTGGGTACTTGAGAGACCGCCTGCTGCCAATTACCTCCCACAGACCCATTAGGTCTCACAGGGTTGGCCTCCTCCGGGTGCCATCTACAAGCCAATGCCACCTGGCTATTACCAGGGGGAGGGCCTTCTCTGTGGCAGCTCCGGCCCTCTGGAACAAACTCCCCGCAGGGATTCGGACCCTCACCTCTCTCCAGGCCTTCCGAAAAGCCGTCAAAACCTGGCTTTGCCGGCAGGCCTGGGTGTGATGAGTTCCCTCCCCTCTCGACATGTATGGTTGTGCGATTGTTGTCGACTTTTATTATTTGTATTTTGTCTTTTATGTTCCCCCTTTTTTTCCCCTTTCAATTGTTCGCCGCCCTGAGTCCTCCCGGAGAAGGGCGGCATACAAATAATAAAATACCAATACCAATACCAATAAGGTATTCCAGACAAAAAGCACAATCAATGCGAGCTTTATTGAAAGATTACATCAACATTTGCAAGACTGGAAGTATTTTTCTTTCTTTTCCTTTTACTCTCCATAAATTTAGGGAGAGTCCCTTTTGAAATGTTTTACATGCCTCTGTCCTTCTGTGGGCTGAGATGTGATTGGACTATGAAGAGTTTTTAGAAAAAGAATCATAAATGGGTGGGTGGAAAATTGAGTCGTATTGCCATTAACGATTACAGATTAACAGAGTTGGGAAGAACCTTGTAGTTCATCTAGCCCAGCCCCCTGCCCAAGCACACCTTACACTATTTCTGACAGATAGCAGTCCAGTCTCTTCTTGAAAGCTTCCAGTGATGAAGCTCCCACGACCTCCGAATGCAAGCTGTTCCATTGGTTGGTTGCTCTCACTGTCAGAAAATTTCTCCTTATTTCTAGATTGAATCTCCTTGTTCAGTTTCATCCATTATTCCTTGCCCGGCTTTCAGGTGCTTTAGAAAATAGATGGCAATAAATATGGTAATAACATAGTAATAACCACACTCAAAGTGTAGTTCTCAATAGAACTGCATCTACATGGATGGAAGTATGCAGTGGGGTGTTCCAAGGCTCTGTTTAAAGCCCAGTAGTCTTCAATAGCGTCATCAATTATTTATATAAAGGGATAGAAGAGGAACTCATCAAATTTGCAGATGACACCAAGCTGACAGGAATAGCCAACACTCCAGAAAAAAGGCCTAAGATACAGAAAGATCTTGATAGACTTGAACATTGGACCCTATCTAACAAAATGAAATTCAATGGTGAAAAAAGTAAGGCTCTACATTTAAGCAAGAAAAAACAAACACACAGGTATGGTATAGGTGGTACTTGGCTTAATAGTAGTAATTGTGAGAGGGGTCTTGGAGCACTAGTGGCCAATCATTTAAATATGAGTCAGTAGTGTGTTTCAGCTGCCAAAATAGCCAAGGCTGCATTGACAGAGGGATAGAATAAAGTTAATGGTGCCACAATGTTAAAAAGATGTTGGAACTCTGGAAAGAGTGCAGAGAAGAGCAACAAAATGATTAGGGGGCTGAAGGCTAAAACATATAAAGAATGGTTGTTGGAATTAGGTATGTCTAGTTTAATGAAAAGAAGTACTTGAGGTGACATAATAGCAGAGTTCCAATATCTAAGGGGCTGCCACAAAGAAGAGAGAGTCAACCTATTCTCCAAAGCACCCAAAGGCAGGACAAGATGCAATGAATGGAAACTAATCAAGGAAAGAAGCAACCTAGAACTAAGGAAAAATTTCCTGAAAATTAGAACAATTAACCAATGGAACAACTTGCCTCCAGAAGTTGTGGTTGCTCCACCACTGTTGGAACACGTTTTAAAGAAGAGATTAGACAACCATTTGTCTCAATGGTATAGGACTTCCTGCCTGAGCACAGTGTTGGACTAGAAGATCTCCAAGGTCCCTTCCAACTCTGTCATTCTGTTATCCTGTTAAGTACCAGTTTTATCACATACATGCCTTTGAGTCAGTGTTGATTCTGGCAACTGCCTAACAAGTCCTTTGAAGTTTTATTGGGAAGACTTAAGAATAGGCTTGCCATTTCGTCTTTTCTGGGACTGAGTGAGAGTGATGGGCTCAAGGTCACCCAGTCAGCTTTGTGCCTCAGGGAGGGATAGAAGTTATGGCGTCCTGGTTTCTTCCTGATAACGTAATCACTACATCAAGATGGTTCTACCAGCATCATATAGAAAAAAATATTAATGTATAGTTGTAGAAAATATAGTATCAGTTATGAAATATATTTATAGTCAAACCTGGACAGTTTTAAAGAATTTTATATCATATTGCAATCATCTTCCCATTTTAAGTCTTCTTCAATATTTTTTAGTCTTTCAAAAGAGCCTGTTGTGATAGATATAGAAATACTGACTAATGTTCAATATATATTTCATTAACTTTAAATGAAGTAGATTTGAAGCATTTTTTAAATATTGTTAATATTCTTCAGTGATAACTTGTCATGAGTTTAAGAAGAAAGTATTATAATAATTTCATTTAAAAACAACTCAGCATCGCAATCAATTTTTTCCAGGGTATGCTCAGCAGAAATAAGTCTTTTTATTACTCAAGTCAATAATAGTAGAAAGCCGTTGATCTTGCCATTTCTTGTAACTGATCCTATTTAACCATGACAAATGATAAATTATGAGAGAAAATGGAAAGGATCAAAGGCCAGAATCTCTATTCATTTTTATAAATCTAGGTAAATTTTGAGAGTGCAATATTAACGCATCTGACCATATTTTAACCTCCAAATAGCATGAATTGTTTAAATTGAAAAAACATCAAAACAACATTTCAGATTAACTGACATCATACATTTCCTTATATGGTTTATGTAATCTTAGTCACCATAATTATGCATTAAAGAGCATTTTTCCAATATGTAAACCCAAGAAGGAGATAAGGGGATTTTAAGTAGATATAAAAATTATGAAAATTAATTGCAGCTATTCTGCCAAGCGTAGATAAGAAATCATGTTGTCATGCCTTCAGTTCTGTCTTAATGTTTTGAAAGAGAATCATAATTACATTTTTAATTGATGCCAGTCTTTTGCTCTTAACTATCTAAATCTACCCTTCTAGTGTAAATCCAGAAGATTCTTGGTAGCAATTTTTGTGATTATTTACTACTAATGATAAAAATAGCCAATGGTTTATCAAAATTGTCTTTAGTCTTGCTATTGCGTGACCGTTATTATATTCCAATTAGAGAACTCCGACATCTCTAGTAGGATTCTGAAGAGAAAGTATCATAGAATAAGCAAATTATTAAAGACTATTCTACTTCATATCAAAACCTTGGATGTTATTTTTTCTCCAGTCAGTGGTAACATTACAAGGAGAAAAGAAACTGGGTATGAGATCTCTGAACAGTATTTGAAATGGGCACTTTGCAGTGTATCTTAGAGCAAGTAAAATATTTGAAGAATTGATGTACCTGGGGTTCTGTGTATATCAGTTGATGCACATGCTTCTCTGGTAATGTCTATGGAGATTCTCTGTCATCCAGCTGAAGAAGCTTCTTGGATGAGAAGTAATATGTCTTCAAAGAAAAAACCAGAAACTCCAGTTGCCTCGTGAAAAAGCAGTCACACAAGCATGCATGCACATGTACGGATAACCAGGAACAGCATGTAAAACAACAGGTTATTCCCAAATAATTTATGGGTTTGTACAGTATGCTAAATCATAAGCCATATTATTCTTTTTAAAAAAAATCCATGATGGCTCATTTCACATAACTGATTTATTAAAAAATTGTATCCAAATCCTGATTCTCATTGTTTAAATTTATACTTGGATGCTGAATTTAGATTAAATGTTATATTATACACAGCACACACACACAAAAGTGTACCTTTTTTCTGGATTCCTCAGATATCTTTGACCATGACCTCTTTTGAACTGGAAGACATTGATGGCTGCAGATACGACAGACTTGTGCTTTATGATGGCAGTCAAAGCAGTTCTTCACTTATTGGCACTTTCTGTGGAAAAATGGAAGTTCCTCCTTATACTTCTACTGGAAACTTTCTTCGTCTAGAGTTTTACACTGACTTTGCTTTTCAGCTTTCTGGATTCAAGATGGACTATTCAATTAAATAGAACGTCTAGGATTTCTGAACATCCGTTTGTGGGATGTGTTATGAAAAATTATCAAATATTGTATGCTAACATAATTAGCTTAATAAATAATTGAATTACTTATGTAATCAGAAGTTTTGTTCTATTCTGTGCTTGCAAAACATTAGAGATTAAATGGCTGGATAGATAACGTTAATTTAAAACAATTTCAAGAGTTTATTTATGCAAAGCTTATTAAAAGAAAGACCGCACATTTTATTATATTTAACTTGTGAAATTGATCAGCACAAGAAATGGTGATAGCTCCTAATTTGAATAGCTTTAAAAAGTATTTGGATGAAGTCATGGACAGCAAATCTTTCAAGGGCTATTTATCTCAAGACTCAGTATTGCCACTCGGCTGAAGACTGCTTGTCTGCAAAACCATTTTCAGGCGGGAAATGGCAGGAAAGCATGACTTCATCTCATTCTGGTGGGCATCCTGGAATTTCAATTCCATAGAAAGCCATGGCTTGACGGTTCTGATTTTTTGTAGGTGTAGACAGATGATAACATTTGACTATCTTTTCCAGGCCTTTGTGGCTACTCTACCAAGTTGAGAGTCTATGGCACATTTCTAGATTGCCTATTCCTTTACTGTTGATGGTTGATCCTAAAAAGCAGAGGCTGTCAACTGCTAGAAGGATAGAAAGGGGGGAGGGGAAAGCGAGAGAGAGGGAAGGAGGAAGAGCGAGAACAAACTTTTCTTCTTGCTTTCTCTAATCTTTTTTCTTTTCATCTCTCTGTCTCCTGTACCCCTTAGTGCCTGATATATGTCATTCCCAAAGCTGCCCTCAACAGAACCTGCCCATCACTCTCCCACTATTTTGCTCTATTCCTTTGCATAGTAAATGAGATTTATCCCTGGATGGAAAAATATTTTTTTTTTAAATTGTCTTTCTTCAAGAATCTCCACTTCAATCTAGCAGATTGGGCATACTGCAGATCCTGTCAGCCAAAGTATGTGGACTGGTGGGAAGTAGAAGACAGACCTTCTCTGTTTTGAGGAATATTCTCTCCTGAGAGATTAGAATGGCCCCTAACCTTGTTAATCTTCCATAAAACTTTAATAATCTGGCTGGGTACCCAGATCTGGGGCTCTGAATATGTTAAGGGCCTCATTTCTTGGCTTTACTATTGGTTGGATAATGATGTTGTATGTTGTATGTATTTTTTTCTTTTGGATGTTTTTAATTTCAATACCATCGAAATTAAAAATTGCGGCTTTCGATACCATCGACCATGGTATCCTTCTGCGACGACTGCGGGAGGTGGGGGTGGGAGGCACTGTTTTATGGTGGTTCTCCTCTTACCTCTTGGACAGGTCGCAGTCGGTGTTGGTCGGAGGGCAGAGATCGACCCCTAGGCCCCTAACGTATGGGGTGCCGCAGGGTTCGGTCCTGTCCCCCCTCCTCTTTAATATCTACATGAAACTGCTGGGTGAGATCATTCGACGGCACGGGATAAAATACCACCAGTATGCGGACGATACACAGCTGTATCTGTCCGCCCCGTGCCAACTCAATGAAGCGATTGATGTGATGTGCCAGGGCCTCGAGGCTGTTAGGGACTGGGTGGGGGTTAACAAGCTTGTACTCAATCCAGATAAGACCGAGTGGCTGCTGTGCTTCCCTCCTACTAATTGGTCAAGTGTTCCACCTCTCAGGCTGGGGGGTCAAACAGTACGCCCCTCAGACAGGGTCCGCAACTTGGGAGTCCTCCTGGACCCACAGCTGACTTTTGAACACCATTTGTCAGCTGTGACCAGGGGGGCATTTGCCCAGGTTCGCCTGGTGCACCAGTTGCGTCCCTACCTGAACCGGGAGGCTCTCACAACAGTCACTTGTGCCCTTGTGACCTCCAGACTGGATTACTGCAACGTGCTCTACATGGGGCAGCCCTTGAAGAGTATTCGGCGACTTCAGCTTGTCCAGAATGCAGCCGCACGAGTGATCGTGGGTGCGCCTCGGTTCACCCACGTAACACCTATCCTCCGCGAGCTGCACTGGCTGCCTGTTGATCTCCGGGTACGCTTCAAGGTGCTAGTTGTCACCTACAAAGCCCTTCATGGTATTGGACCTGGGTACTTGAGAGACCGCCTACTGCCAATTACCTCCACTAGACCAATTAGATCCCACAGACTAGGCCTCCTCCGAATTCCATCAGCCGGCCAGTGTCGACTGGCGACTACCCGGAGGAGAGCCTTCTCTGTGGCTGCTCTGACCCTCTGGAACAAACTCCCCGTGGAGATTCGTACCCTCACCACCCTCTAGGCCTTCCACACAGCCCTTAAAACCTGGCTGTTCCAACAGGCCTGGGGCTAAAGACTCGCTGCCCCACTTCGAATGGTATGATTGTTGTGCTTTTAACTATGTATGGTTTTTTATGTTTTTGTAACTCTGTTTGTATTTCCCCTCCCTTTTTGAGTTGTGAGCCGCCCTGAGTCCCTTCAGGGAAAAGGGCGGCATACAAATAAATTAAACCTAACCTAAACCTAACCTAACCTAATTGTTTTATACTTTTAGAATTGTAAGCTGTCAAGAGTCACTTGACTAAGATGAGCAGCTATAGAAAATGAATGAATGAATGAATGAATGAATGAATGAATGAATGAATGAATGAATGAATGAATATTAGGAGAAAAAATGGAAAGAGTGAAAGCATATTTTGTTACATGTAAGAAATAATTTAACCAAAATTTTAAACAGAGCATTCAAATTTGATTATCTGGAATAGTTTTAAAGTCTTTCATTTGCACTGATTGTTTGTTTGTTTGTTTATTATTCATTCATTCATTCATTTATTCATGTATTTATTTATTTGATTTCATACTTCTTAACCACCAATTTTCCCCAGAGATAGGCTATGGGTGGTGTACATTTAAGCAATAAAACTAAGTATTATAAAACAGAATAATTTAAGATTACAAAAATTAAAAATATAAAGCAACATTATAACATTTCAAAAGATGGAGAGTTCCAAGATAAGAAAGTAAGTAGTTGTTAATACATACAGTGTGTATGGGGATTCTCATGAGCCCAACCAGCCCATGGCAAGGTTACACAGCCATGTTTTCACCCCATTTGCAGAATTATCAGAAATATAAAGTTATAAATATGGGATTGCAATTTCTTTCCAACACTGAAGAATAATATTTTAAGTGCCTCTCCTCTTTTCAATACATCCATAATTAATCATGTATGAACTGGGTATGTCTAGTTTAATGAAAAGAAGGACTAGGGAAGACATGATATCAGTGTTCCAATATCTCAGGGGTTGCCACAAAGAAGATGGAGTCAAACTATTCTCCAAGGCACCTGAGGGTAGAACAAGAAGCAATGGGTGAAAACTAATCAAGGAGAGAAGCAACTTAGAACTGAGGAGAAATTTCCTGACAATTAGAACAATTAATCAGTGGAACACCTTACAACCAGCCCATGGCAAGGCCAAAAATACCCTAAGGATGGTAGAAATGCAATTTTTTTAAAACAACATGTGAAGTTAGATCTCATTGATTAATGGTGGCATTAATTCAGCTTGGAAAATTAACACAGAGAAATGGAAAAATAGAAGATTTACTAGTAGCTGCAAATAATATGTGAATCTTCTGAGTAGAAATAGAAATTGCCTTTTAATCACTTACCAGATATTTTTATTTTCTGGTTTTATCTTTAGAATGGCTTGAAAGGTGTTTCTTCAGCAAAGTTTAATTATCAGCATTCTCATTAATGTAATAGCAATCCAATTAAATACTAAACATAGTCAGAAATACATTTATGAATATTTATTTCCAGCTAAGAAAGAAAATGCTATGCATTGCTCAACAATATTCATAATCACCAGGGCATTATAAATGGCATTAACTGCAATAATATAAAAGTGCCTTCATCTTTTTTTAAATTTTAAATTTTTATTTAGTTTACAAAGTTCAACAAACAGAGGAAAAATCTCTAAAAACAGAAACCACACAAAAGCAAGTACACACACACACAAACACAAATTGTGGGATTAATATAAATACATCTATAATTCTAAACATAAGCAGTTTTAAATATTCATATCCAATATTTTTATCCAAATGGACATTTGTATAGATGGAAGTAGTTTGATTACAAGCTGTTCAATACAATTTAAAAAGACTTTGATTAATAGCATGCCATTTAAGGAGGTTTAGCATTGTCTGTGAATCATTCAAAATAAAATGACTATAGCAATTTGCATTAAATGATTCAGCTCTTGAACACAACCTGGAAGCCACAGCTGGAACAAAATGTAGTTTCACATCTGCTAATTGATACTAAGAGCTTTCTCAGAATAACACCTATCTTTAGGGAGTTGTGAATATTGTTAGAAGGCTTCCTGGCCCAATTCCAGATTCCAGTTGTTATCTATAAAGTTATTATGGGTTTAATCTGCAGCTATCTTTAGTTTATCTCCTCCTTATGGCAATCTGCCTACTCAGTATGTGCTAGTGGGAAACAGTATGATGGGGTGCCCAAATTTGGGATATTGGGGTAACATGCCCAGGTTTAAGGATAGCTTAAAAATTCCTCACTGTAAAAAAGCTTGCCTCCCTACTGACATTAGGGAAAGCTATAAAAATGATGCTCTTCCACAGGGTTTTGTAGTGGAGAACCTCAATTAGGTACTGTGACCTTTACTAATTTTAATTAATCATTTGTCATTATACTTTTTATAGTATAAGACATCTAAAATCTATATCAGTGATGGCTAGCCTTTTTGTCATCACGTGTCAAAAGTGTGTGCCCAAATGCAATGCATGCACAAGCCCCCCCCCCACGTTCCCCGCACCCGTGCATGACCCCACGCTCCCCTACCCCCCATGTGCGTCCCCATGCATGACACCCCACTCTCACACATCTTCTGCATGTGCCACGCCCCCACACACATGCGTGGCAGAGACTTGAAAACCAGCTGGCTGGCGGAAAGCATGCACGCATGCATGGTGGAGCTGAGCTGGGGCAACAGCTCGCATGCCTGCAGAGGGCTTTGTGGCACCGTGCCATAGGTTCAACATCACGGATCTATACCCAAACTTGTATTAAACAGACACAGACACCGACACAGACACACACATTTGTCTCAATATATTTTAGAAGAATTTTATATTAGGGATTTTATATAGTGTTGTGTAAGATTTCTTTGATTTCAAACTGTACAATTCTTTAAATATTGCTAACATTCTTGACGGATAAGCTCACTTCAGCTCAACTTCAGTACAAGTTTGTACTGATGAAGTACAACTCAAAACTATGCTATGGTACGTGTATTAATTTTCAAAGTGCCAGAAGATTTTCTGTCATTTCAGCCACTCAGGTAAGTTATCAACTTCCTAAAAAGCAAATGCTAGGTGGTTTATAACCCTTTACCACCTCTTGGTGGCAGCAGAAGACAGATGATACCTAAAAGCAAATGTTCTTAGCAGGAGTAATTGTGGTACCTGAACTTTTCCTGTTTCTGCACACCTTTGCAATTCACTTTTAGGTGGATTTTCTGTCCAAATATATAGTAATGGAGGGATCACTAAAAGCTTCAGAAATTGCTTGCCCTTCAGCCTGAGCCCAGACAGAAATTGTGAAAATGAAAATTAAAAAAAAATGTAGATTATTTCTAAAAAGTCTCATATCCTAAAGATAGCAGTATTTGCATGCCAATTTACATTTACATTTGGTTGTTAGAGGCAGCCTCTCCTTAAAATCATCTGTTTTAAATCTGTTTTAAATAGATATCCTTGTGCATGTACATTTTCCCATGTTTTGATAACAAAAAGAATAGCATAAAGTTTCAGTTGCAAACTGTACTTTAATATTAGCATGAGAGGTTGATGTGGATAATAACAGGTCGGATGAGACAGGTGTCTCTATGGTTTGCCCTGAGGGTTGAGTAGGCTTGAAGAGACGACAGGAGAGAAATGATTAACCTACTGACAGGCAGAGAGAGATTAGCGATCACTGGCTCTTCTAGATTTCAAATAATTTGTTGTTGCTGTAGTTTTGCTTGACTCCCCGCAACCCCAGGGACCACAGCACACCAGACCTCTCTGTTTTTCAAGGTCTCCTGGATTACCCCTCCAAAACCTCTTCGTGTGTGTGTGTCACACACACACACACACACACACATACATACATACATACATACATACATACATACACTTGTATTAAATATAATTGTAATAGTATAATCAAATAGTTTAAACTGGGTTTTCTTATATCTTGGTCTATTTACATTTTGTAAATTATCATACTTATAGTTGAAATCTCTATTTTAATACAGACATTCATAGTCTTTTTCCTCTAATTCCTACCCATTGTCTCTAGTCACTCATAAAAACTGTTTTATATCTGATTTTATTCTGCCTTCTTTATCTTTAATTTTAAAAGTTAACCTATCCATTCCATCACATTCTAAAATTTTCTGAATTACTTCCTCATTTGGCGGAGTGTTTTCATTTTTCCAGTATTTGGCAAATATAATCCTTGCCGCTGTCAGTATATGTAAAACTAAACATGTGGTCCCTTTATCCTAACTCTGCAAGAGGTTCAATCCTTATCACATCTACAAACAGTCATCCAGCAGTATTATTTAAAGTCACTTGGATCCTCTTAGGAAAACCAAATCACAACATCTAAAGGTTAAAATTGTTCAACATTCACCCAGAAGTGGACACTGACTTGACAAAGCCAGCAGAGATGGCAGAAGAAGCATCTTGCAAGATCATCTGTGATCACATTGAGCTTGCATATCTTAAGGAACTGGATAAGATTCTGTATGCTGTTAGATCTGCCAACTCAGTATTAGATCCCTGTTCCATCTACCTAGTGAAAGCTACAGAAGCAGTGGCAGGAGACTGATTGATATGATTGATGCTCTATCTGCAGAAAGCAAACTGCAGAAACGAATTTTCAGATCATTATAAACTTTTGGCCTCTGTTTGGATGATTTAAAATAGGATGAGAGAAATTTGCAAAAGGAGGAAACACTCACTCAAAATGGAAATTCCCTCAAGCGTATTTAATCTAAAATCTCTCCTCTTGCACTCCGCCCTCCCAAATTGGGGCCTTCATTAACTGAGATGCCTATATTTATAATCTGAAGATTTTCAGATATTTCTCTGTGACAGAATGCTCAGTAGGTACATGCATATTTAGAACCTTTCAAAATTATTATTTTGAATGCCAAAGTTCAGTTGATGGAATTTACCGTTATTAAATTCATTCACCATATCTTTAGAGTTTCATGTTTATGGAAGAAAACTTTATGGTGGTTTTGATTTAGTGTTGTCATTCTAAAGGATCAATTGTGTTTATCCCATCTATTTTAAATTCCAGTACCATATCTATATGCATGAGCCATTTTACTCAGGCTTGTGAATGAAATTGAAATAAGTCCTTTTCAGGGCAAAACAACTCCAATGTTTTTAGAGGCATCACAATAACTTGTTAATATTCTCAGAGCAGCGAAAGCCTTTAAATTAACTTAATCATACTATCCTGAATATTATTTGTATATATTCTCTTTTCACCGATTTTTCACAACACCCATTTAGTAGAAAATGAGGAATTGGGATATATTTTACTTAATTCAAATACTGAACTGAAGGCATTCGTTAAATGTAAACTTGTACAGATGCTAAAATTTGTGGACATATTCAGGGAGAAATATGAGATTGAGAAAAAAGAAACAGAGGCTGCAACTGAGAAAGAGTGTAAATCATTTGGCAAATACGGAATAGTAACTACAGGAATGGCATATACAAGTAGTCTTCGACTTACAACCATTTGTTTTGGGACTGTTTGAAGCATTGAAAAAAATGACTTAAAACCAGTCCTTGCGTTTATAACCATTGTAGTAGCATCCATGATCAAAATTTGGGCACCTGGTAGCTGGGCAACATTTGCACTGTTTCTGGCATGATGTGAGTACCACTTGTGATCTTCCCAACCAACTTTTAATAAGCAAGGTCAATGAGAAAGCTGAATTAGCTTAATGACCACATTGTCCATTTAACAACTGATTTGCTTAACAATTGTGGCAAAAAGGGGTTGCAGAATCAGGTGCAATTCACTTAACAACCGCACTTGGTCAGCAATGGAAATTCTGGCCCCAATTGGAATCATGCCAAGAACTATATCTGTGCATTTATAGGGAGGATATAACTTTGACATCAGCTGACTTGAATCCCTTGTTATGTCTTACTGTGTGCCTTGATCCAGCCTTTCCCCAACCATATATCTTCCAAATGTTTCAGATTGCAATTCCCCATCACCCCAGAGCTATGCTGGCTGGGAATGGTGGGAGCTGTAATCTGACCCATAGAGGAACTGGAGCAGTGCAAGGGGGGGGGGGGGAGAGAGACATCTACTCTAGCACTCTGCCTAGATTAACAGTTCAGAGAAGATTTTTGCACAATGGCACTTGAGAATCATTGAGTTGCAGCCATTCTATGTGCTTAAATAGTACTTAGACTTATATACTGCTTCACAGTGCTTTACAACCCTCCCTAAACTGTTTACAGAGCTGGTATATTGCCCCCAACAATCTGGGTCCTCATTTTAGCGACCTGGGAAGGATGGCTGAGTCAACCTTTTTTTAAATTAAAGTTTTTTATTTTTTAATTTTCATAACGTATAACTACATGTATACTGTTACATAACCAACATTATTTTATATTATTAAGTCTTAACAACAATTCGTCTTACCATCAACTCTCACAAAAACAATTATTGGTTCCTCCACTCTCCATACATCATATTACCCTGTCCATCACTTTCTTCTCTTTCTCTTCTTCTCCTCCCTACCTCCTTTCTACCCTCTGTCAATTCTCTTCTTTACTTCCCCTTCCTCTCTTTTTCTCCTCTCCCTGATTTCCACTCCTTCTTTCTCTCCTCCTGTTTCCCCCTACTCTCTCTCCTTACCCTCTCTTCTTCCCTTCCCCTCTCTTACACACTCTCCCTCTTATCTTCTGAGCAAGCTCCATTTTATGCTGATGGTATTTATAATTTCATATCAATAAACCTCTTTAATTTTAACATCTTTTTTAAAGCAATGAAGAAAAAAAGTATACATATATAGCAATTATATTTTTAAACCATCTCCCCCTCCCCAAACTTATTTTAGTTTGGAGTATGGACCTAATTACAATTCTAGCTATTCTCATCATAATATTGTATAGTTATATATCCTTACCCATCCCAAATTTTAATCTGTCTTTATAATCTCATTATAAGTATATTTCATGTTCCCCCTCCATTTTTACATATCTTAACTTATCTTATATTTGATTGTCTTTAAATAACAATCCCTGCTGCTCAGTGTTCATTACAATTCCATTGATCTGCTACGTAAAATAACAAGCAATACACACCTCACTTTGTTCATCTTCTTAAGAATTCTATATGCATTCATATTTCTTATATTTTAACCTATATTTAATTGTCTTTCCATTATCATATTCAATCAATTAATAACTCAGTTTAATTTATCGTGTAAAAGAATATTTCGTATATTTTAATTTTTATTTAATTATCTTTCATTATCCTGTTCAACCAGTTAGCAACTCAGTTTAATTATCATGTTAAGATGTAAACCACATGCCTCAACTTTATATTCTCCCCATAACAATTTCTAAATATCGGATTTTTCCCTAACAAGTGTTTTGTCCCAATTCTGTATTCCTGTCGTCTCCCTTTTCTTTGTTGGGACATGTCCACACTTTTCAATTTTCCAAAGGCCACTGTCAAGCCCAGTGAAATCTTTCATCTTCTTTTTATTTCCCTTATAATATCCTCCATCTTCAGTTTTCCTTGTGCCACTGTCAGAGTCAGTAAAATCTTTTTTCTGCTTTTTATTTCCCTTTATTAGGACACCTCTCCCCTTTTCAATTTTCCCTATGTCACTGTTAAGCCCAGTGAAATCTTTTATTTGCTTATTACTTTCCACCATTTTTACCATTTCATTACCCTCCCCCTCTTCCACTTTCATTTCCTGCTTCTCCTCAGATTCTGGCTTCAAAATTCTGTTTAAGCTTAATTTTAATGATTTGTGCATATTTTTTATAATTTCACGCAACTCTTCAGATTCAAACCTTTCCATAATGTCCAGTTCCAAAGTTATAGTTAATTATATTGTTAATTATAATTTCCCAATTCCAGTCCAACTTATATTCTAGTTCAGTTAAAACAGAGAGACTCTGATCCAGCTATATATTTCAGTTCAGCTAAACATAGAGAGGAAGAGAAGGGGGAGACATCTTAATCACTTTGCCTTCTTTGTTCTTTCCTCCAACAAATGATTCACCAATAGTTTCCAGCAATACAGCTTGATATTTTTAAATCCAGTTTTAAATCCAGGCTTGATTTTTCTCCTTCTTACATTCCACCTCTCATTGATTAGAATTAAAATATGTTTTAATTAGAACAAAGTTGGATAGCAAATCTCCTTGGTATGCTTTTGACTTTCATTTCTCCTTCCCCTCCTGCTTTTTCCAAATTCTGATTTATGTTCATTGGTTAATTAAATCTTCTTTCCAAACTTCTTTCCAAAGTTTCTTTTCAAACTTTACATTCCATTCATCACTCAAACAAGGTTAGATTATAAGGCAGAAAATAGTTGTTTAATATATATTAATTAGGACAAAACTCAAACAAAGCAAGCCTCCTTGGTATGTTTTTAACTTTTGTCTTCCATTCCTTTATAGAGTTCTCCATTGTCAATTAATCTATTTTAAAGCACAGTCTTTTTAAATGCAAATTCAAAGTTTGTGTTTCAGTAGGTTAGTCAATTCACAAACAAGCCATTCTTTTTGGGCTTGATTATTTTTAACCACCATTTCCCCCCCCCCTTCTTTCTTTTCTTTCTGCCAAAATCGCAATCTATCTGTCAATATTATTTATACTCAGAAGGTTGCCTTTTCCAAATTCTGATTTATGTCAGCTGGTTAATTAAATCTTCTTGTCAGTTTTCACATTCCTTCGTACACCACTCCTGCTTAGATGCTTTGGCCAGCAGCCCTCAGCTTAATGATAGCCATGTTACCATGCTATCTCCCCCGATGCCGATTCAAAGAACTAATCTCTGACCTATGAGGAACCTGTTACCCGCCTCTATATCTGATGAGATGCAGCTCCCTCTTCACTCCCCTCACAGGTGAAGTCTGACCCAAAAGGGTCCCGGCATTGGTTGGTTGGAGAGAATTTATGTGAGCTCTTTGGAGCCCACATTTTTTCCATCTGTCTCACTGAGGTACTCCCGCCTATTCAGGCTGAGTCAACCTTGAGTTGGTGAGACTTGAACTGCCGAACTGCTGGCAGTCCACAGAAGTAGCCTGCAGTACTGCATTCTAATCACTGGGCTAACACGGTTTTTAGTTTCATAAATAATTTCAATGGCGTCACAACCAGCTAAATCATCTATATAGATACTCTTTTTTTCCTGCCCAGTTTCTCTATGCTGCCACTATTGGCTTCACAGACTGGCTTATTTACAATTTATTGACTAAACTAACATTAGCCACGTTCACAACAAGAAGCAAACCACTCAAACCACATTTGGTTTTAATGCAATGTGAGCCCTTTGCTGAGTTCACGGGCAAAAGCCAAATAGCTTCAGATACCTACACTTCCTTGTTGAAATTTCTTTCTGTAATTTGCGCTACAGGCTGCAATTCAGCCTTCCATAAACCATGAAGTGATGGGAGGGATGTGCTACCTGTCATGGTTTCAAGCATTCATGAATAGCAGGCAGATGACAGTAATGGATATCTCAAGGCAGAAAACAATGACATGTGATGAATTCAGACTTCTCCCCTCTGACTTTGGAAAGCTCAGAGGACGTTTTTCTCCTTTATTTTTTTGTATAGCAGAAAATATTTTTGGCATTAAGATTCTGCATTGTTTCCTGATTCATGACTCTGCCGTACTCTTCTTAAAGAGTGAGGAAAGGAATGATCCCAAGAGATTCTAACATGCTTCCTTGTTGTGACTCATGCACCCAAAGTACCTTGCTGGACACCTTCATCCTGAAGTCTGGGTATCTTGTGTGTAGAATGTGGACATTTAAGAAAAAATGCAATTAATGGCAAATAGGGACATAAGAGAGAATTGAATTGAAAAGAAAAGATAAGCTTTCTGGTTATTTTAAGCATGCTCTGTGGAAAAGGGTAATACTGATAGATGGATATCTTTCAGGGGTATACTGATGGAAACAGAGGACGAAGGATTTACAAGAAAGGCAAATAACTCCATCTCATTTCTGGTAGACTGTTACAAATCTTTATGTTCCTTCCTCTCCCTTTCTCTTTTTCCCTTCCCCATTCACTTTTACTTTCTTTTTTCTCTTTCCCTTTCCCTTTCCTTTTTCCCCTTCTCTTTTCTCTTTCCTTTTTCCCATTCCTCTTTCACTTTACTTTCTCTTTACTTTTCCATTTCCTCTTCTGGGGTGTGGTGTGATGTTGGGTGCCTCCTTCTGTGTCTGTGTGTGTTCAAGTCAGTGTTGACCCTTGGCAACCAAAGATGTTGCTGCAGTTTTCTTGGCAACATTTCCACAAGTGGTTTGCCACTGGCTTTTTCCTAAGGATTAATCCAAAGTCACCAAACTGGCCTTGTGCCTAAGGCAAGATTAGTGTTTCCCCACTTCTAGTCCACCTACCTTAAACACCAGATTAAACTAGTTCTCTTATTACCATTAGATTATTGCAATTTGTCATGTAGCTGCCTTCAATATTTTTCAGAAACTAAAACTGATACAATATTCAGCAATGATAATGCTCTCAGCCAATTATTTTTCTAATCTACAGAGATCATGGTGGCGCAGTAGTTAGAATGCAGTACTGCAGACTAACTGACTGCTCACTCCAGGAGTTCGATTCTGAATGGTTCACAGTTGACTCATCCTTCCAAGGTCAGTAAAATGAGGACGCAGATTGTTGAATGCAATATGCTGATTCTGTAAACTGCTTATAGAGTGTGTATAAGTCTAAGGGCTATTGTTAATCAAATTACACTGATTTTGTATCAGGAGCACAGTGGTTCTAGTCAATTTCCAGTGCCAACTCAATCCCCAAATAGTTTGGGACTGGTATATCTTAAGAGCATCTCCTTCTACATGGATCTCTCCATCATCATCAAAGAGAGTTGGCAGTATTGCAAGACAAGATTTTCTAAAGGGCAGGTTCTATCAGCAAATTATCAGGAGTAGTAATGCTGGTCCTTTATTACGTTCTTAGGGGGATAACAATTAGAACTATTTATCACCAAACTTTGATGAAATTTTGTTAGTATTTTATCTTTTTGTCCCTATAGTATTGAATTGTGTTTTGCTGTTGCTGTAAATTCATTTGGCAAATCATTTCGATAATAATAGGTAGCAAATAAATGTTTCTACAAATACAGCAAGTTATATATTTGGTTCTAAGCTAGTCAGCAAAATGTTTTGAATAGGCAGAACTGCTTGATCTGAAGCACTCTGGCACTGATTGACTCTGTTATCCTCCAAAGACACAAAAGCAGAACTTCTCTGCTGGCATAGTAAGCTGCTTCAACCCTAATTACTTCCCTCTCCCCTCAGCTGTCAACCTGTAGATTTATTCCTCTATTTTCAATTGTAGCTTTATAGTTGCTGCCTCAAATCTTTATTCTGTCTTCCTGTTCTTCAATGTACCACACCATCTTTATACTCCTAATATCTGACTTCAACCTAAGAAAGATGACTGACAATTATCATAGATAAATCTTTCATGAAAATGTAGTGTTGATGGCAATGCAAATGCAAATGTCCTATTTGGGAAGACCCTCACATACATAGTTGGATATTTGGCTTGTAAGATTAAAAAAAGACCAGAAATTTCTGCTTTAAACATTTTATTTTCCATAAGCAGTACCTGCAGTGGTGAACTTGTGTCAGGTCTTCTCACTTTGGCCTTTTCCCTCTTATTCCAGTGATATCCAATTTGACTTGAACCTTCTGGAGTTTCTTCATATTTTTTTATACCCACAGGACCTTTCAACTCCTGATAATCTTCTATGTAGGCAGGTCAGGAGCATCACATGAACCATTGAAATTTTACTTTATTCTTCTTCTTTACTTCCTCTTTTACTGCTTCAGGTATCTTGCTCTTCTGAAGGCCTCAAACCATTGATGAAATTCATTTTTTTAATGTTCTGTGGGCGTGACTTGGTCGGCATAGCTTGTGGGTGTGGCAGGGGAAGGATACTGCAAATCTCCACCCCACTCTGGTGGCATTTGCCGGTTCTCCGAACTACTCAAGATTTCTGCTACCGGTTCTCCAATCTATTCAAAATTTCCACTGCTGGTTCTCCAGAACCTGCTGTATTTCACCCCTGCCTCAAACATTGTTATTTGATGCTGTTGTAGTGTGTCTTTGATGTTGCCTCTTTATCTTCTTCTGGGTCCACCTCATGTTCTTTGAGCTTCTCCCTTTTTTTGTATATGCCTTGTATGGTATGGAATCCCAAGACATGATTATAGGACGATAATGGCAAGAACGTGAAAGCTTGACAGGATCTCTCTTCCCCAACACCAAAGAGAACCAGAAGTGGAGGAGCTTGAAATCCATTCTGAATTTATCATGTTCAGGTTTAAGTTGATTCCTATGAAATCTCTCTTGCATTTCCTCATAAGGGTTTCTGTTATATATGCAAATGTTAGAGGAGTGTTGAGTATGCAAATAACTGGGGGGAAAGAGTGTTATATATGCAAATGTTCCCTGTTACCAGCTCTCTGATTGGCTGGTCATTTGACAGTTGCTTTGGGCTCGAGTATAAATACCCTGACAGTTGCAGGGACGTTTTGAGTCGCTTGTCACCTGTGTTATAATAAAGATCTGTCTTGCACATGGCTCCTGCGTGTCAATTCCCTCACAACAACAACCCACACGTTACAATAGTTTCTGTATACTCTTGTAATGATAAAAGAGAGTAGCTTTGAAGGATAGAATGGGGAGCAACAATTTCCAGGGCAACAATTACATAAAAGGGACTTGAGTCTAGGGCAAAAAAAGTAACTTGACAAAAAGACTCAGACAAGCCCCTCCCCAGTTCACATGAAGATAAAGAAAGATGGGGTAACCTTATTTAGACTTGCAAGCTTCTGTTATAATAGCTGTTATAAGAGTAAAAGTAATATTGGTCTACATGGTATTGGTTTCTTAGTCTGGTAGTAGAGCTGAGATCCCCTCAATAGGCTTTCTGCAATGTCCCATCTTCCATTTTTTTCTCTTATTTCTTGATGGATTCCTACTTGGGCTACTCATCCAGTTTCATTGGCACTTTTGCTTCAGCCTTTTGCTTCTGAGTCTCTTCATGCCAAAGAGCTTCTAGTATCTGGCACTTAGATTATGAGATCATTTCTCTCTGGTTACTCTTTGGACAACGTATTATTTATGTGATTCATGTAGCCACCCATCTCACACAAGTGACTCTGGGCATTTTAGAAGATTAAAACAAACAAACAAAGCCACCAAACGTAAGTCCCTACTGCCCAAGGATAAACTGTTAATTCCACTCAACATCAATAGAAACAAAGCTCATTGACTCCCTGACCCAAGAGCCTGGAGAAAGAGCCCAGTCTTCAGTGCCTTGCAAAAGAATAACAGGATTGGTGTTATCTGAACTTTTGGGGAGTGGGGAGTGTTAAACATATGTAAGAATTGTTTAAAACATACATATTTCAGATGAAATTGCAGATGAAACTGAATGCATTTTGAGCCATACTGTAAATCTGATCATTAATTATCAGACAACATGTACATTTTAGAAGTTAAACTGAATTGTTTTACTGACAAGTTTGCAATATGCTGCTGCATCTGTCTTAAATGGTTTTGCTATTTCAATTGCTATAAATTAGGTTTTTACTAGTTGTCCAGCCTTTGTAATGTTATTACTGTATGTAAAAATGTATAAAAACCTGTTGTCTTTACTATTCCAATTTCATAACTGTATTTTGAACTATTGCTCATTATGCATCTTATTAACTAGTGCATTATAAAGATGATGAAGAAGAGAAGATGATGATGAAATCCCACTTCAGAACGCAAGTGGAATTTCATATAAAACCAATGCTTCACCAACCAACCAACCTCTTTACGTATGAAAACTATTATCAGAGGAAAATCTGACAAGCTTATTTTCTAGTTGTGTGAATGGCACATATGTATTAGAGGGAGCATGACACTACATATGCTTTACCTTCAGTCTGAAATGATAAATCCAAGCAAAAGACTTACCATCTCCCCTTCTGTTTGAGAAGTAGGCTACGACACTCTTGATAAAATTATTTGTAGAGCCATACTGAAAGGTACAAGTAGCTGGTTAATCTTTATTTCTAGTCATGCTAATTATTTTTTAATGAGGACACTATTGATTAAATAGAAAGAAGAGGAATTTGGCAGAAGAGTTTAAGGATAGATTTCTATCAAATTGTGTTTCTAAATGGAAATCGACTAACCTAAGAAAGGATGATAGAGGAAATTTAAAAAATCCTGTGTCGTAATGCCTTAAGAATGAAGAATGAAGACAAGCACTTCAATCTGGCAAATTTATATTTCTCCTTGAAAACAATTGAAATGTAAGCAGGGAGTTACTAAGTAGAGGGTTGGACTAGAAGACCTCCAAGATCCCTTCCATCTCTGTTATTCTATTATATTTGAAATACATTTGCAACATATTATCTTGCAAGAGTACCTGAAGAAAAAAACAAGGATTGAAACAGGAGGAGCCACACTTAAATACATAAGGAAAGATGAATACTTATCAGAGCAAGCAAAGGAGGAATTACAAAAGAAGCTGACAGAACAAAGAACCAAGAAGTGAATAGAAGGGACAATTAAAAACAAATGACTGTAAAACTCAGGAGCTGTGGGGAGGCCTTGGAAGAAAGTCCCCTTTGCGGAGGAGTTGAATGGTCCTGTGGAACAGGAAAGAGAGACCAGATATCTGAAGGTTAGAGAGAATGGAGCTGAGATTTGTAAGAAGAGAATAATAACTGAAATGGTAGTTGATGATTCACAGCTGTAGGAATATATATATATATATATATATGAGTAGGAGAATGATTGACTTTAGATATGGTATCAACAGAGATATTTGGTTTCTGGAATGATGGTCTGAATTATCAGGATGATGGATTTCTGACAAAAGATGGGGTTAAGCTAGGGCAGTTTAAACAGTGCTGAGTGGCTGCATAAAGGGCTGACAAAGAGGACATCCTTTAAAGCAAGGACAGAATTTGCTGATGATATAACAACATTTTAAACATATTATCTTTGAGAAGTCCTGGAGAATTGGTGAAGTGACAGATGAAGTTTAACTCATCATTTCTTCTTCATGGTTATTCAATAGGGCCAGGAAAAAGTACAGCTCCTTTAATATTGACAATTCTACCACTGTTCCACAGGCAGAATACTGAATGAAAACTAGTTGCAATTTGACAACAGTTCACAACAGCTTCAGTTCAGACTGATATCATTTCCTAAATCAGTATGTTCAAGAGCATAAGAGGAGGAGAGGTTGGGGAGGGTGAAACACGGGCCTACCGGAAGTTCAGGAAGGCTGGAAATGGGAATGTTTCTGGCTTCCAGAGGGCCTCCAGAGCCTGGGGAGGCCGTTTTTGCCCTCCTGGAGACTTGAAGAAAGCCTCCGGAACCCGGGAAGGGCAAAAACACTCTCCTTCCATGGTGCAGAGGGCCAACTAGGCCACACCCACTATAGCCATGCCCAACCATCAACCGGGCAGAGAACCCCTTGCTAAAATTTTTGAAGCCTACTCCTGAAGCCCACTAGTCTCCCAATAGATGGAGTTTAGAAGCAACCATATTGTATTTGAGGCTAATAGGTATTAATCCCCATGAATTGGTCCACCTCTTTTTTGAAGTCAACCCAGCTGGTTTGTGCCAATTTTTTTCTGTCCTGATTCTTCCAGGATTCAAATCTAGGGGGTAACCTTTAGATTTAGTATTTGCAGAATGGGAATATAGCTTCTCCTTGCCACTTTCCACATCACCCATAATTTTGTACATGTCAATCGCATCCCTCTCATTCATTTCTTTCCTAGACTAAAAAGTTCCAAACATCACAACCTTTCCTTGATCTTCTTAATTTCCGTCCTTAGAACCTTCTCTCTAGTTCCACTACATCCTCTTTAAGGTGTGGCAACCAGAACTGCACACAATATTCTAGATGCCAATTTGATCTAGTGATTAAGGAACTAGTCTAGAAACCAGGAGTCAGCGAGTTATAGTTCTACCTTAACCATGAAAGCCAGCTGGATGATTAATACACCTTGCAGAGTTGTGGGGAAAATAGGAGGAGGAATTAGGTATGTTTGAATTATTAATAAAATAATAAGGTTGGATAAAAATAAATACATTAAAATTGAATTAAAAGTGGTTGCACCATCAACTTATATTAATCATTATAATGTTGGCATCTCTATTTCTTGTACTGTTTTTTATTATCTCTAACATGCTGCTGGCATTTTTTACAGTGATTGTACACTGTGTGAGCACCTTCATTGACTGTTTATCATTATTCCAAAATGTCTTTCCTCATTTGTCACTGTGAGTTCTGACCCCCTTAGGTTGTGTGAGTAGTTAGAAATTTTGACACTAATATGTATCATTTTACACTTGTCGTGTTGATTGACATCTGTCATTTTGATGCCCCTAATGTGCAGAGATCCCATTGTTGCTAATTTTTATATGCATATTGGCCTCGCTTGTCATGCTTTTAAAAAATCTCTATACAAGTGTCAATCCAACAACTTTCTTATTTTGGTTTTACATCATGATGTAATTTTACATTAAGATAGCAAAAGTAGCCTTGACAGTTTTTAAAGGAGGCTTGTTGCTTGTTCCTTTAAGGGGTCATTCATAGATTTGGAAATACTTTTTTGTGAGTTGGCCAGCATGGCCCATCCCCTTTCTTGCTGACGTCTGATTCTATCGCACATCAGATTTTTCCCAGTGGAGCTGAAGAATGAGTTCAATGAAAGCTGTCTGCTTGCAGTCTTAAAGGGCTGCAGGCATTTGAATTAGTATTTCCTCTGCTTCTGCTTGGCTCCCTTGGAGCTTTAAGCTAGCAACACTATCAGGAGGGATGGTGAGTGCATAGGATCCTCTCACAGAGCAGGAGTGATCCATTAGTTTCTTCTCTATCAACAGCTTGAGAGGATCTACTGCACGCTTTGAAAGAAGCTATGATCAGGCTCAGTTCTGCAAAGCAAGGAATGAGGATCACCCTGGCTGAATAAAAGTTGTGGCTTCCTAGTCTGAGATAATGGTTCTGTCGGTCCCAGTGATTGCTCTGGGAGCTACATTGGGGACTGCTACCAGTCTCCTTGCCTTATGTGGTCTTACCTGCTTCTGCAAATATAAGCGACCTGGGAAAGGATCCTCAGACAAGGAACGGGATCTGGAGACAGAAAATGCCAAACCTAGCGTGCTTCAGGCACTCCATCAGGTAAGGCAGTACATTGATTTTGTTCTTCTCTTCTTTCAGAGATGCTGTCGCTTAACAAGTGTAGATTTTGAGCAAGGTCACTTAGTGTGTGGGATAATTTAAGATTTATAGCAATTGTCTGTGTTTGCAGAATTTCAGGGTGTAGCGTGACTTCTATACAAAGGAGGGGGGAAGGGGGCTCAGGTGGCATATGGGATTACGAAAGCAACAGCCAGACAGCTTTTGTTTTATGAAAGAGAAAGATGGCATAACAAAGATACAGTGACTTCACAGTCGGTCTGATAGCTGGACAGGGTGTAATTGATGGAATACTGAAGCTTGTATGCCAGATAGTAATAATGTCTAAACATTGTATAATTCCCTATGTCTATATGCTTTTGCAACACAGGAAAGTCTTGTGTGTAACTAGTGTGCTAAATTCTGGGCAAGTGTCAGACATAGTAATATATGTTGGTTAAAATGTAAGACAGACAATAACATCTTGTTTGCAATAAACAGATAATAATGAAAGATATTAAGGCAGCTATGAAGAATATAATGTTACGACACAATATACATTTAAATGTCCATAACACGGGTTAGATGTAGTAGGTTACTATTCTTCAATCATTTCAGGATTTGAACAATACAGCGTATGGAAAATTATCATACAAAGGGTTCACAAGGGAGGGAGAGGAAAAATGACAAAATGTGCGTCATGATACAATCCCGCAGATTACGCAAGTAAAAGTGGAGTTTGCATTATGACATCACCATGTAGCATCATCATTTTGATGTGATACCGGCTTGCTGTAAATATCTATGTTAACATATCAATAATAGGTGAGAATGACAAAGACTAATTAGACAAAGATTTCAATTGTATAGGTTCAAATTCCCTACTAGCCATTCATGGATATGGTCAAATAGTTTTCTGGGCCCATATATTCTGATAAAGCATAATATGTGTTATTTGCTTTTGCTTTAATATGATTTGCAAATCTACCCATTATAGCTAGTTCAATAAACTATGGTTAAAGATATTATTGGTTAGAATTATGTATGAATGCATCCATTCATAGCTATTTATGGTGGATAATTCTGTTCATTGGTTTTCTTTCAAGAAATAAATAGAATATACCCAAAATTCAAATTAGACATTAAAAGGACTGAAGTTCAAAACAATTCTTTCTTATATTAAAAGACATGAATAAACACAAAAGTATTGATTCTGGGATTGTGCTCTGTGTGCCTACTTTATTGCATGTGCAAAAAGTATGTGAAGACTAATTGCTTTTATTTTTTGGGTCCCAGAGCTTCTCAGATTGATGGACTCCTGAATTTGAACTATTTTTTTTCACATTGGGGAGAAGTTGAGAAAAGATTTTAATCCTTTTAGATGCTTAAGATACCCATTTAATTCCATAAAACTCTGGATGGCCTCTTGCTATACTTTTGCCCTTATTCGATCAATGGAAGATGTTGATCCTTGCTATCATGAATCTGCAATTTAAATAATAAAAAGACGTCTTGTTGCAGCAGAAAGAAAAAGCAATTTGATAGAATAGAATAACAGAATTGGAAGGGACCTTGGAGGTCTTCTAGTCCAACCCCCTGCCTAGGCAAGCAACCCTAATGATAATTGATCACTATATTCAATTCAAGTTTCTGAATTTAAAATATTGCTTACAAATGAAACAATTTGTTCCTTTTTTCCCCTTGAAAAAAATGCACTCACACAAATATGTTAGGATTTGTATGATGCAGCTGCTTGAATGATTTGCAGTCAGATGCTGCATCACACTCCTGTTCCTTACCATTTCTTCCAAATTTAAGCCCCTCCCCCCCACAAACATATAGAGAATACATATTAGAACCCCATCCCATTCATGTTGGAAGCACCAAGCTATTTCTGGGTTGACATGATTAGCCAGTGATATCACTGTTGCCCGAAAACACCTGGTTGAAGGCTCCTTTCATATCCCCATTAATGTGCCCACCAAAGTGGTACCTGTTTATCTACTTGCATTTGCACACTTTCAAACTGCTAAGTGGGCAGGAGCTGGAGTGAATGCCAGGAGCTCATCCCATCACACAGCAGCACTCAGGTTTCAAACAAGGGCTCGCTGATTGTCAGCCCAGTATTCTAACCGCATGAGCCACCATGCTCCTTCAGATTATAATTATATCTATAAATAATAGAAATAACAGATAGACAGATGCAAATATTCATTTGTTTGAAATAGATGTTTGTTCTTAATGCTATAAATATTCTGCTTCTTCCGCTGTTTAAAAATGTATGTAAGTTACATATTAAAAACCATGAAACAACAAGACTAAGACTGTTTCCCAGTCAGTGTCAATTCATTTTCAAAGGCAAAAAAAAGGGGGGGGGGTATAGAAAAGCCAACTATGTTTCTGCTTTCCAAGTCTTTTGGGAAGGGGCATTTTTTCATAACTTCTGACTTTATAGCCTTATGGGACGCTCATGGCCCAGGATTCAACCTTTTTTAAGGGCCACCAGAATTCCTTCCTCCAAGACTGTGCTTACCTATGCAAACCATGAAAGAATGCAGAAAAAAGACTATCAAAGAGAGACAGTTGGAGGCATAAATGAAACCACAATGCAATCCATGCAAGCACATGCACATTCCACAGAACATATATCATACAACAAATACACCAGAGTGCTGGGAGATTATCAATCCCTTCTCTAAATCACTCTGGTTCCAAAATGATTTGGAAATGTTTACTTTTCTGTCAAAAGTGAAAAAAAGTGAATGAATAACAACATCTCTGAACTCATCTGTAGTTTAGCTATGATCTCTTTTTGCTCTATACTATATGTATAGCATATTATTGGAGTAATCAATTGCATTTCTTAGAAGGGGTGTAATAAATCACCCTTAACCATACTGCCCTTCACAATGGCCCTTTTCATCATATACCTTTACCCCAAAGAATAAGATTATGGTACATACCAATAATATTTCTGTTAAATAACTGTAGAACATTAATCCAATTGCAGTTTGTTTCCACCATTCATACTTCAAAAGACATATACCAAGGGCTCATAGATTATATCCATGGGATTATATCCATGAAACTCGTGATTTCTCACTTGACTGAATCAAATTTGCAATAATTTGCAATAACATTTTAGCCCTAAACATTTCTGCAACTTAGGTTAGGCTGCAAGAGAGTGATGACCAGGGCCATTTAGTGATCCTCGTAGTTGAATATGGATCTCTATGCATACAGTAACAATAGACTATGAAATATAATGTACTAATAGAACATATAGATTGAAAGATACGGATAAAAGAGAATATTTGTAACTCATGGTTGAACCTTAGGGTCCTTGTGCTGCATGAACGTGGTGGTTTTTTGCAGATATTTCATTACCAAACTAGGTAACATCAGTGCAGTCATGATGTTATCTAGTTTGTTAATGAAAATGACTGCAATAAAACCACCAAGTTCAGAGACCAACAAGGACCCCACAGATTGAAAGAGTCTAGCTATTGCATTATATTCCATAGTCTATTGTTACTATATGTGTTGGTTTACCCTTCCTGCCTCTGAAATTGCTTCAAGGAGGGGGTGGAAGGACAGAAAGAGCTGGGGAAGAAATGGAAAAGAGATGTTGAGAAGCTAAGTGCATAATTTGATGATGAAGTACTGGGAAGAGGCTTAGGTTTAGTCTCCAATAAGACCTATTGAAAAGTGGTCTTCAACAGCAAAACTATCTGGATAGTTGGTACCACTCAGAATACATAGCACTAGATTGATAGGTTGGCATGACAGTGAGGCAGGAGATGGAGGTGGTTTATATGAAAGAATAATTTGTTTACTACTATAAAAAGTACTAAGTGTGATCATTTGGGGTGCAGCCCTAATTAGTAGATCTGACTCATGTTGCCTAGCAACTAGGGGGTCCAAATAAATGTGTACTATACTTTTTGCTTGTTTTTAAAAAGACCTATTGCATTCTAGACATAATACAGCTTTGATTTCCTCTGCTGTAAGATGAGAGACCTCTACTTGGAAAAGTTGACCCTGGGGTGGATAGGTTATCTATTTAAATACAACTTAGTTTCTCCATTTATAAGCCACTCCAATTGCTAAAGTGATGCTATGGAATGTGCATTATTTTAAAACAAAAACACAAGCAGGAAAACAATAATAAAAAAGGTACATAGCACACATTAGACTGGGGATGGGTTTCTATTAAAAGAAGCATCGAACAAACTATTCCTTCCATGTAATGCACTGGTGGGTTCCTACTGGTTCGGACCAATTCAGCCAAACAGGTAGTGATTTGGCACCTTGGGTCGTTGGAACTGACAGGGACCCAGGCCTGCCACTGAACTGGTTCTCCAGCCAGCACCACAGGCACCACCATCTTGTTTTTTGCTTCTGCACATGCGCAGAACAATATTTATTGCAACACACATGCATGGTGCACCCATGAGTGAACCGGCAGTAGTGACTGCCGGAACCCAGCCCTCATGTAATGACATTTAAGCTATTTAGCCTGAAGTCAGATTTTATCTGTAATATAGCGAACATGATACGTGCAAGTTCTTTTAGGTTTTCCTTTCTGTTTTTCCTGATTCCATGAAAGTCTTGTGATTTTAGCTTTACATGAAATAGCTTTTGAGATACTTAATGCCCAATAAATCAATGATCATGTCATTGAAATGTGGGGCAAGAGGAGTTAAAATTGTGTACTCTGCCTATTCAGAATCCATCATCTTACTGTTAGGGTTCTATTGTACTGGAATGATAGGAAATCTATCCCTTGAATGTGAATCTGTAGTGTCTGTTTCTCTAGACCTATTCACTATCCGCCTATGCAGTCAATGAGCAAGGATCATAGTGTGAATTGGTGTCATAATTACATGATCAAAGGAGCAGCCTGCCTGCCTGCCTAATCCTGATTATTGCTTGTATCTTTAAACAATGCCAGGAAAATGATTCCTTTCAAAATGTGTGTTTTAGAAGAGAAGTCTCTTTCTTTCAATTCTGAAACTTAATTTGGTTTGTTTGTGTGGGAGGTGTATTTTCATATCTCTTGTATCCATTTATAACAGTTGCTTTGCACATATAGTATAATAATTGCAGTAGGTTTTAATCAACTAAAAATATCATTATGTTGATCACATAGGTTCATGTTTGAAATAATAACCGTGATATTCTTGAGGGAACTAACATTCCATGGTTTAGTTTGCTTTGCTTGAATTGGGCATGTGAACCCATCTTTTGTATTTTGTAAACCACAGTTAAGCGTGTTTGGCCAATTGTAACCATGGCTTAGTAGGAGCCACAAATATTTCCATGCATTATTATTGCCTGTCTGCATTTGAAAGACTAATCTTTCTCAAATTGATGATTTCCAAATGTATTGGTCTTAAACTTGTCTAATCCTAAACCCAAATGGAAGCAATCAAGTTTGGGATGCAGTTAATACATTAGCAGTTAATTAACATCTAGTTAATAAATGCAGTCTAACTAGATCTAAAACCTAAGTATATTTTATTTGCATATTTTTAATTCGTGATTGGTCTGCCTTACAGCAGGATTCTTTCTTTTACTCTAAACCAGCAGCTGGTGTTTGTTCAGCCTAGCAGTGATTTATTGCCAATTTTACTCATGCCAAAGGGTGGGAAGATCCAAAGTGTTATTTAAAGCCTTAGTATTTTACAGATTGTTCTTATTCAAACTTTTGTTTCAAATAATTTTATTTAACACAAAACCTATCTGTCAAAGGGAGCAGAGATCACATTTTTTATGACTGACAGAGTAGGTCATATACACAATAAACAGGAACAAATGCAATGCAGTCGATCATTCCCCACTGTAATTGTATATGGCTCCCAAAGGAATGGCCTCTTGTTACATGATGACAGAGTGTCACTAGAGTGTCTGGCTTTGGCTTCAATAAAGTGCCTCATATTTATAAACCCACTGTTACTTAAGTAATACAAAATACTCCATATGCACAGATACATCAGCTTTGCAATGGTCTAAAATATCAATTTGGGCATTAGTAAAGATAGAGTAGAAACACATATCAGTAGTGAAGTTTTGTTCATGTACAAAACCTTGTTTGAATAGGACAGGACAATTCTGAGCAGCTGTCAGAATGCTGTACTCTGAGGTAACATGCTCTGATCCAGTCAATTTCATGCTACCTGTAGTAGAAGGAAATATATGAGCCATTCCCCCACCCCCCCCAAAAAGGGCTTCTTGTTTTATTACCTATAATAGCAATAGCAGTTAGACTTATATACCACTTCATAGGGCTTTCAGCCCTCTCTAAGCGGTTTACAGATTCAGCATATTGCCCCCAACAATCCAGATCCTCATTTTACCCACCTCGGAAGGGTGGAAGGCTGAGTCAACCTTGAGCCGGTGAGATTTGAACAGCCAAACTGCAGAACTGCAGTCAGCTGAAGTAGCCTGCAGTGCTGCATTTAACCACTGCGCCACCTTGGCTCTATGGGAGACATGATTGCTTAATGCCAAATCAGGGCCCATTACGGGGAGTAAGAAGTGACAATCATTACAATTTTTTGGATCAGTACAGTCTTTGTTGCTTCTTCTCTACCCTACCTCCCTAATAATACTCCCTCATACTCTTTGAAAATTCTGGAAGATTCTGGAAAAATCCTGGCTTGCAGAGTCTGGAGGACAGATGAGAGTAAGGATCCAGAATTTCTCCCTCCCTCCCTTCATTTGGGATGAAGCCCAAATTTTGTCCTCCAAAGAAGGGAGAAATTAAATAATTTCATACACGCTTCCTATATATAGAAAGAGAATTTAACAACCACCCCTTTAAAGTTAACAACTGTTTCTCTCTCTCTCTCTCTCTCTTTCTAGATCGATAGATAGACAGACCATGCAATTAACTATATTATGGTCTCTCATATTTATTATAAAATGTTCTTCCCCTTGGCTTTTTTACCCTAAGGCTTGAAGAACATGTTGCTTTTAAAATATCTGTCAATTTTGTGCTTTGTTTTAAAACATGGGCAATAATACTAGGACTATTACCATTTATTTATTCAGCCAATTTATATAGTTCCCCATCTACCAATAGGAGTCTCAGCAATAAAAAAATATAAACATATTATAAAGCTCAATTAAAAGAGCCAGTTTAAGCAAATTATATGTGGTTTAAGTTCACTGTGGGGCCTTACAGGATGGAAACAGAATGAAAAGCAAAACAAAAGAAAAAAGAACAGAAGGATCCATATAATTCTTAGTTAGGTTCTGTAATGGACTAAATAGCCAATTATTTCCTTAAATAATTATTTAACTTAATTTGGACATGAGTTTAATTTGTGGATCTTACAAGTGGCATGCAAGGAATAAACTAAAACTGCTTTGAACACGTTATCCAGCCTTTCATAGCTATTTGGCTGCATCTCCTATCATCTTTATTCTTGGCTCTGCTTGGCTATGTTTAGAATTGTAGGATCTGGAGCTGATTGTGGCTGCAAAAGATGCTACAATACAGTGCATTATGAATTAGACAGCTTCCCCACAGACAAGCTGATTTGCAAGGAAAGGACTTGGCTGCACTGAATGCTTCCTCTGGGATGCAGTCTACATGCATTATTAACAGGACAAGAATTTTTAAAAAAGGATGAAAAACATTAATTACACTTCAGCATATGCTTTCATTCTCTCTACTTTGGCTTGAAAGAGAGCTGTGGTTGCTGTGGTCAGTAGGCTTAGCTTTTTTTACAAGAAAAGAGCAATCCTCAGCATTTGGGAATTTATCTAGAAATTTGTGAGGAAAGAAAATGCCATTTAAAGTTATCAAGACTTCTAATTTTTCCCATTCATTCGTTCATACTTATGTGTGCACACACAGGAAAAATATTTACAGAACATAAATATATGCAATGTGAATGAACCTGCATTCATTTCAGGAAAGCTTGACATATCTATTAGGAATTTAAGGTTTATATATAAAGCATGATTGTTGGGGCTGTGGGGGGTGGGCGGGGAAGTTTATTGTGACTTTTTCCTGCTATTTACTCTAGGGACCTACATGTATGTACCACAAAATATAGAAGCAATTGCATTTTCTGCTTAAATGATTTCTAATCCACATGGTATGGAGAAAAGGAGAAGGAAAGAATTATAAGAGAATTAGGAGTAGAGACTGGAATGACTAATTAAAAATAGGCCCCAGTGTGTTTCTTTAAGAGGATTTTTTTTATTTATTTCCAAAACATGATGAATGGTGGCAGCAATGTACCATTCCTCTAATGTAAGTTCACAGTCGAAGGAGCACATTTTGCTTTAATAAATTCTAAATGAATGCAATAAAAATAAAATCTGGGGTCTTTCTGTTTCAGTTTAATGTTGAGAAGACAGCAGAGCCAGTACAACCCCGGACAATCCTCGGTTTTCCTCACATCTATGGCCCAAAGCCTATCGTGACCACCTCAGAAATTGTTAACTATATAGATTACAACTTGAAGACAGTAGAAGAACCAAGCAAGGGAAAATCTGAAGCTCTGGATAAGAAAAGGATGACCATACAAGTCAATGAAGAGCTATTTCTTCTCCCTCAAAATGGTGGGGCCTTTGTTAAATTGCTTATGATTGCTTCTTCTTTAATGAGGAATCACAATAGATTTTCTTTCTAATTATAGAATATTATCCCATAGCACATGATCAACATAGTAAAAGTATGCAATTAAGGGTCAGGCTTACACTGCATAAAAATATACCATATAAAAGGTGAAATGCACCAAGGCTTTTTAACAATGTTAATCTATATTATCTCTACTTTGAGCAAATTATCTATGTAATTGTTCACATCTGGCAAATTCCATCCTATTGTTCAACATCCTTATGATTTTCTCCTTTTCATAGCATCATTTAAAAAAACTCATTTTATTCTTAGGATGGTAGCAGCTATTCAATTTTCTAGGGGATTTGCCCACAGGCATGACAAAACCTCTAGAAGCATATAAAGAACTGTATTTTGAATGGAAAAATAATGATTTTTGCACTTAATTATTTTCAATTTCTTGAGGACAGAGAACTCTGCCTATTATACTGATGAAAGAATAAAAGAAACAGTAATTATTTCGGATAAGCTAGGAGATATAATTTGGATATTAATAAACCAGCTTCCCATTTTGTAGTCTACAACCTCCTCAGAGAGTGTGATCAATAGCCATAGTGGCTGAAGGTAATTTAATTTACTTATATCATTTTTAAATGATTTTCTATGCAACTGCATTTCAAAGTGATTTAAATTAAATTATAATACCAGCTGTACATTAAAAAGAATTGTTATAATAATGTTTTTTTTAAGTAATTCCAAATGTTCCAAAAGAAAAATGAAACTGAACCATTTGTCCAAAAGGTACCCTTGCATGAAGAAATTTAATAAGCAGCTGAATGTTCTAACATTATGGACACCTTACACATATTAGGATGCAGATTATTCCAGAGAGCAGGTGCACTTTACTTATAATTCAACCTAATTGGAGAGCACCATGGGAAAAGCTTATGTAGAGAAAACCTTTGAATGCACAACAGATGTTGACAGCTCAGTGTGGCATTGTGAATCTCTTAATATATATTATTAAGCTGGTTTTAATGACAATAAATAAAAATCCAGTTCTGTTTCTCTGAACATTTGACATAGAAATTAAACTGATACATTTCTTTCCTTTAAACCATTGAACTTGCTATTACAATTCATCCTTTTAAAGAACAGTGATTGCTTACTTGTGGATGCATGCACTAAGTGTGAATAAAGACAAGGAAAAAAAGCTTAGAAAATTCATGTCAGATGGCAAATTGGAAATGTTCCTAGGAGTGAAGTGGAAAAGGATTCTGAAATCTTAAAGGGTTTGTCCAGTTTTAACTTTAGAGTTTCAAATGGATCATTTTCTCTGGATACTCAGATTTTATCTCAAGCAATATCTCTATCCCAGAGATATCCTACTAGCAGGATATACCTGGCTCATTTCAGAAACTCTGCTCCTTTTAATAGACAGCCAGACAGATAGGCATACTATATATTCTTTAAGAACATTTCTTAAATCAACACTTGCCCAAAACACCTTCTTGAAAAATATCAAAAGCCAATGGCTTTAATCCAGTGTTTGCCCTAACTGTCTCCCCTTCTAATATCAAGGGCAGTGGCAGGATTGAGCAATTTGCCCCACTTCAGGAGAACCAGTTGTTAACTTTCTGAGCAGTTTGGTGAACTGGTTGTTGGAATAAATCATTAGGGCAGAAAACCTGTTGTTAAATTATTTGAATCCCACCACTGATCAAAGATAACCACAAAGAACTTCTGGGAAATGAGGAAGGCTAGGAGGAACAGTGTCACCCACTCTCCTTCTATGTTTTGTGGTTGCTTAGGTCTACCATGGCAACCATGTTGCAGATAGGCAAGCTCCTTATTCCAGGTATTTTGTAAGAAGATATGACAGGCTGTCTTGTGATAAGCGTATAAGTAAAACAATCTTGGGTGGAATCAAGAAACAAATCTTTGTGCCAATAACAGAAAGATTACCCTAACGTTATGGGCAGAAACAGAAATAAATTGTACTTTCTCATGAGATAGATTTGGCCTCTGCATCTGGGAAGAGATTGACTGATCAGAGTTTGGAGGATGCTGAAGGAACTTTCTTTTCCTGGTTCTAGGACTGCTGGGATCCTGCTCAGTTAGCATGGGTGTCTTTTTAAAAGATAGGACTGCCAAATGGCCCAGCAGACTGGCCCATGCCCCCAAAAAGGACCTGTTATAGCTTACAACCTTATTATTAGCACCAGCTGATGAAATGGCATAGCAGATGAGCTCATCCAGCTGAAACAGTAATTAAACTCAGCCATCTCTGTTCCCCAGCTATTGGAAGCAATTTTGGCATCCAACTCCTTCCTCTGCAATTCTGAATCCGATTGCATTATTTTAACTTGTTGTGTTCCAAATGTTTATTGTGATTCAAATACAGCATCAAGAATATCTTTCTTCACCCTTGGAGCAATTAACTACATTGGATATTTGAATAAAATTACTGAGCCTTTGACCATGCAAGTGTAAACAGCATCATGATGGAGATGGAAGTCTTTAGGGAACTATATTTTATTGATATAGATTATAGTAAGAAAGGCTGGTGAAAGGCTGCATAAGTTCTTCCTTCCGTCTTATCGTATTCTGAATTAGGGAGGAGTAAATCTGAGTTTCTTTTCCTATTTTTGCTGTTATCTGACTTTAAAGAATGCTTTCCTATATATAATCACTGCTTCTGCTTAGTTTCCTCAAGTTCATCTCCAAGACTCTCTTCATGGACTCTTTGATGGCATGCTTTCAACACTTATAGAGAAATGTCCAATATAGGCAGGGTCAAACCCAGAAATTCTGGGCAAGCATAGGCCAGTCCATAACCTCCATGTTTACTGTCCAAAACATACATGTATAATGGTGAAGTCAGTTTTAAGTGCACATGATTGAATTTCAAAAGTAAGTATTATGCCTAGCTCACAAAATGCCCACACGTAGGTAACTGAAGCTGGTGATATGGGATTTCTGATGCCATGTATCAAGATCAAGGTCTACTGTCCACCTGTACTGTTTGCCATCAGGCCAAGGATATGTCCAGAAAACCCAAAGCATTCCTGCAACAAATACCTATATTTTTGGCTCCCTAGTATACCATCATCTTTGATTTCATGATGAAATACCTGTGATTCATTTGTGATTATCTATGTATACACAGAAGTCCAAATTTGAGGTTGTATCTTATAAAGAATGAAGTCGGAAGAAAATCAATTGCTGTACTCATTTACAAAAGCAAATATTTTCTTGAAAGTGGACATTTACAGAGTGATTGTTAAATAGTCATCAATATTTATGCCATAACAAATGTCCAAATTTTCAACTGTAAAATGTGTTTTCAAAGCATCATAAAACTTTGAGTAGCAATAGCACTTAGGCTTATATACTGCTTCACAGTGGTTTACAGAGTCAGCATATTTTTCCCAACAATCTGGGTCCTCATTTTACCAATCTCAGAAGGATGGAAGGCTGAATCAACCTTGAGCTGATGAGACTCAAACTGCCAAACTGCAGTCAGCTGACAGTCAGCAGAAGTAGCCTGCAGTACTGCATTCTAACCACTGCACCACCACTGTGCCTACCCTACAAATAGAATAGATAATTTTATATTGGAGAGGGATAAGTGAGATCAGGCGTTTGCAGCTTTTTTCAACAAAAACTTTGATGTGCTACAAAAGTAGCTAAAATACATTTTGATATGATAAAAAAAAGAAAATTACTACATTCAGGGATATTTTTTCATATTAATGCTAATTTAAATTTAATTTTAGTCAAATCAAATTTAGCTCTGACCTTAATTGCACCTATTTTTTTGTCTTGAAGTAGAGTTTCTAGATTTTACCTGAAGTCCCCTTCCAAAAGGACATCCATTTGTTTTATATCATGGTTTCAAGTGGAAAAATACAAGACTATTCACCAATAGTCATCTTAGCTGGAATAGAGCACAATTTCTAATTAACATTCCTTTGAGTTTTAGGAGGTGTAAAGGATGTTTGTGTCACTGAGCGCCTCAGTCCTGAAAATGCTGTGGGCTGCAATCAAGTCCCAGAACTTCATTATTGTCTGGGCTACAACCGACAGAAAGAAGCACTGTCCGTTGCTTTCCTTGAAGGTAAAGTTTTGCAAGCTGGTGATTGAAAATGAGAGTACTGATAATTATAACTTATTAAATTTGTATGTCAACTGATTCATAATATCTCTAGGCATCACAGAACAATCAAAGAAATTACAATTCACTCGATAAAATGTAAACATAAAAATAAATGATGGCTAACATGATGAAACAAGGGGTATCATCCTCTCTCTCATCAATATCCTGGGTGATGAGCCAGGTCTTCATGGCTCCTCTTTAACAACATCAGAATGGGAGCATCCACATCTCTTTGAGGGAAAAAAAGCCTGACATAGGATTATTCCAATGGTGGGTTTCCAATTTTTTACTATCGGTTCGCTCGTGTGCATGTGCACACTTCTGCACATGCACAGAAGCGGGTGGGTGGGTGGGTGGAGCCTCCTACCGCTGCTACTACCAGTTCGCCTGATCCAGGCTGAACCGGGAACAACCCACTTCTGGATTATTCCAGACAAATAAGACTTTAACAGAAGACATTTATATAGTCAGTCAATTTGTTATAGTTTTTAAAGGCATCAAGCTAGAAACTGAGTGACTTTTATTTCAAGTCCTGCTTCAGGTACAAAGCCATCTGAGTGATCTTCTCTGTCATCCCCAGGAAGAAGGGTGAAGCAAAAATGTTCTGAAAATTTTTTACCTAGAAAATGGTAGGGACTTATGTATACAATTGCCAGGATTCAGGGCTGGATTTAAAGATATAAAGCATAAAAAGTATAAAAAAGCAAGGAAAAAGCATATTAAAGGCTATTTTTTTAAAAAATCATATAATTTACTGTCCAAGCAGTGATTTACTTCCTCATAGCTAGGAGTAGCCAGCCAAATGCTTAATAAACTTTAATATCTCACATTTCTCATCATTTTACTTTATTCTAAACATAAAATGCAACTATTTTTGTATATGTCAAACATAACAGAAGAAAAGAAGTAATAGACTAGGTCACAAAAAGGTCCAATAAAAGAATAATTATCTTTATACAATAAATTATAGTTTAATTTACCATAGTAATAAGCCATATCTTCATCTCTTAGTTCCGTGTCCTTACACTCTCTTCTCATACAGCTGACTTTTGAAAAGCTTTACTGGTTTTCTATGATATCCGAAATAGGAAGTAATGGAGGGTAATGCAGAAAAATGTTGGTCACTCTTGATTAAAAAAGCCTGGTATTTCTGTGGGCCTCTAGGCATTGCTAAACTATTATACAATCTAACATCCCTTACTCTTGGCCATTCTGGCTATAAGACTTATCATTAATTCTGGATGCCCCCCTCAATCCGAACACTCTTCCCCACTGTGACAATTAACAGGTTCAAGATTACTCTGCCTAATGTGAGTATATATCATTTATTATTTTAATTCAAAAATCAAACATAATAGAGTTCACCAGACTGCATTGTTATTATCTCATTTCCTTTCTCTCTAGATATTTCCAAATCACCATAAAACCAAGATCTGAATGGCATTAATTACAAATAAAGGAAAACTGGTCTGTTTTCTGCTGCTATTCATTTATGTCAGAATTCAACTCTGTTATCACAACAGAAGATATGTAACCTATATATAATCAGGGTGACAGGTGACAGAAGTCTGTAGTTTGACCCATGTCCAATTAAGCTTGCAGAAATAGAAGTTTGCTTTCTTGCATTACATCAAAACCTTGACTTTGCTGTAAATCAAACCGAACCAAATGGTACTAGTCTCTTGAAAATATTTTAGCACAGGATTTAAATGATAATTGCATTTTCCCCTTCACTCTGTCCCTACCAGTTTTATATGGAACCACATCAGGAGACCAAAACAATGGAAGTGATTGCTACATCTTAGGCACTTTGATGAGCAACTCTGGAACTATAGAAGCCCAGACTGTGATGAAGAAGAAGCAAGTCCACATTGTCTGGGAAGAAGCTCTACTGTTTCCAATTAAGGAGAAGATGCTGCCAGAGGGGACATTAACCCTCACCTTGAGGAACTGTGACAAGTTCTCTAGACACAGCATTATTGGTGAGATTAAACCAAATCTGGCTTCTGTAGGGGAGCAATATGGACCAGTACAGTCTGAAAAAGTGAAAGTCCTTGACAAGGTATTCTATCCATTCATTTTTATTGTATTACTGCATATTATATTCTCCTGTTGGGATACAGAATGTTGCATGTGAGTCTTCCTAAACTTCTGGATCTTAATTCACTTTATCCCATGGTCACAATGACAACATTGTTAGATTCTTTCAATGTTTCACCATGAGAGTAGAGAGAAATATTGAACATGATCCTGATTGGGATTCATTCTTGGCCCAATACTAGTCAATTTCTTTATGAATGATATATAGATGAAATGGAAGGGATAGAAAGGTTGATACTATGATACTAATTCCTGATACTAAATAATAGGATAATAATTTAAAGTGGTGGTTCTCAACCTTTTTTAAATCAGTTGCACACTGTTGAATATAGTAACAATTCTGCAGCACACCAAAAATTATTAATTTTATATACTTATTTTTATATTTGTAAGTTGTGGTTTGAGGGGAAGTTATGAAAATTTTAAGATCACTGCACTGTATTGAATATACATATTATATAGAATATATACAAAAAACATAACAAAAAAGCCTATCAAACATGGCATATTCGTTGAGAACTACCTTATTAAAAGACAGCATAAAGATTTAAAATTACCTTGCTAAGATTAAGCCAAGTTCAAAAGAATAATTCTCAGTGAAGAGATATGTAATGTTCAGCGACTAAGAAAGAAAAATCAAATGTAGAACTATTGGGGGAATCTATCTTGGTGTGAGCATTGTGAGAGAAGCTTCCAGCATACATGATTACTCTAAGCAAATACGATGAACTCACCAAACCCCAAAACATGCCACTACCTACTGTTATCCAAGAAAAGGAAAATCAACCACCTTAACCCAAGGAGAACAACTAGATTTTTATAGGCATCCCAAAGATTCTTTTCCAAGAGGCAACTGGACTTTCTGTTTTTTCTTTGAAGATGTTTCGCTTCTCATTCAAGAAGCTTCTTCAGCTCCTTTGGGACAACCATGACTTGGATAACTGAGAATTTCCATAGACATTTAGATCTTTATAACTATTCAGAAAACCAACAGGGTGGGAACCTTCTGGGTTTCACTCCAGAGGGCAAGCACTACAGCTTTTCAGCAGATGCTTGGAGGTACTAAAGTTGAGATGTTGCTACTAGTCTTACTATTCTAGAAAAATTGCTTCTGAACCTAGGAGAATCCTAGCAGGTGGCTAATTATGCCTCTCAAACAGATGGCCTCAGTCAATTTATAGTTGGACTCCAGGAAGATACAATACCAAGAATGCCAATAAACTGTTTGTACATAATAAGTGCAAGATATACTATCCAGTTATATTTAGCAACTGACAGTCATATTTCTCATTGATTGGCCTTCTTCAAACATCCTCTGAGGTTGTAATAAGGTAGAAATGCTCTCCCAACCTGAAAAGATTAGATTGACATGCTTGGAATTGTGTCCTCATTTTGCAATTTAACATATGGAAAGAAAAGGTACCTCATGAGGGATCTCAGAGAGGCTGCTATTATATTGTGAACCAAGACAGAGATCTTGAATCATTAATCAGACGTGAGGCAGAAAAGAGATTTTTTAAAAAAGAAGCAACATTTTTGGTACTGCATTTCGAAGATGAGCTTATTAGGTTTGTTGAAAGCTAAGTTGGTATGATAATGTCAGTTTCAAGCTTTGATTGGAAAATGATTCCGTTGAACCGCCTTCTAATTGCAGAATCAAATTGATGCATCCAATTAAATTGGTTGCCTCGGAACTGATTTGACCTTTCTATGTACAGAAATACATGTTTCCAATCAGATATATGATTAATATTCAATGGTAATGAACTGATAATTTAGAATGGATTTGGGGTGATTTGAATACCCCTGTTGGAAGTTTTCCATATCATTTCAACAGTTTCACTGAAAAATGCCCGATTCTTCTTCAGGGTAATTCATGGTCCTGCAGATTTAAAAATGGGCTTAGTAAATTCATTGATTTCCAAAAAGATATATCACATCACAGCACCTGCTGGTATCACAAAAGCATAAAACTTTAACTCCTGCACTCTAGCAACCAGCTTAGAATGAAAGCCTTGTAATACAATTTCTGCATGAATTTATCACTAATTTTAAGGACTGATTAGAGGAAGTGGTTTAGAAGTGTATCTATCATGAGAGGCATTTTCTTCAATACTGTAAGAATATGTGAGGGTTTTTAGAAATGGATAATAACAAATAGGTTAACCCAGGTAATAAAAACAGTTTTTTTTCCTGATGAAACACCACTAGAATGAATGCCAAGTGAAGAATGTTTGGATAGTTCACTGCCAGGTAACAAAATGTCTTAGCTCAGATTTACAAACAGTCAGTGCATTCTTTAGGTTAAGATAAAGGTAAAGGTTCCCCTCACACACATGTGCTAATTGTTTCTGACTCAGGGGGTGGTGCTCATCTCCATTTCAAAGCCAAAGAGCCAACACTGTCCGAAGAAATCTCTGTGGTCATGTGACCAGCATGACTAAATGCTGATGGTGCACAGAGAACTGTTACCTTCCCACCAAAGTGGTCCCTATTTTTTACTTGCATTTTTTTACATGCTTTCAAACTGCTAGGTTGGCAGAAACTGAGACAAGTAACAGGAGCTTACCCCATTACACAGCGCTTAGGGATTCGAACTGCTGAACTGCAAACCTTCTGATTGACAAGCTCAGCGTTTTAGCCACTGAGTCACACGTCCCTGACTCTTTAGGTTAACACTGATGAATTGAAGCTAAAGTTTGCATTAGAGTGAGTAGTATATATTTCCCCTCCCTTACTCATACATTATATGATCATTGGACAAATCAACTGGAAGTATTTTGTGAGTTGGGCAAAATATTCAAATGAATATTGGGATGTGGGATTTAACTTAAGAGCCAAAGTTTCTCAAGGGTGAAGAAATATTAGTTCTTCCAGAATCAATCATTGCCCAATCCCAAGGCCAAGAAAAGCAGAGCAAAATATCTATTAAACAATGGGAGGTATGAGATAATGAACCACTGAACTTAAACTAGAGTTAGTATTGAAATGTCATATAGGCAAAGAGCAACCAATTTCATAGCTTTCTCCTAGTATGAAAGAGCAATTCTTATCTGATCATGCTGCAGCTCGTGTTTGAAAGTGTTAAAATGAGTATAACCCTAAAGCCTAATTAGGCCATATGAGTTATTTAGTTACTCTATCAAGGTCCTGTCATTGACAATATTATGACATGCATTCACTATTACTATGTGAATCCTTTCTGGAGCTACTTAACATTTTGTAGTTTCTTGACTGATAGGATATAACTGCACTATTTATCATATTTGTGCTCTCCAGGAAGGTGCAATAAGGTCCATGACTAGGACTACAGGTTATTTCTCACTATTGTCTATAAATAAAACAAGTTGTTGGAATAATAATTAAGCTATTCTATGTAGTGCAGCAGTCCCCAAATCTTCTAGCACCGGCAACTCGTTTCATGGAAGATTATTTTTCCACAGATGGAGGGATGGTTTCAGTTTCACTCCCTTGCCTGCTGCTCACCTTCAGCTGTGTGACCCAATTTCTAACAGGCCACAGACCACTAATGTAGTGTATCTTCAGTTAATATTCTATTACCGTCCATTATAGTGGCATTCTTCAGTGGATGGCAAATAAGACATTTTGTTTTCAATGGCAGCCACTTTTCATTTTTCAGCATTAAAAAACCAGGCCTTTTTAGGAGGGGGGGGGACCCAAAATGATACCTCTCTATCTGAGAATACTCTTGAAAGAATTTACCATAGTCCCAAAATAAAATAATAGATTTCATTTTTTTTTAAATGATTATTTTTGGATTAAAGCAGTAGAATCCATTGTTTATAGTCTGGTTTACTACATTTTGAGGAGATTTATACAAGTCAAGGGCGGCTTAGTGGCGAAGATGCCAAGCTTGTCAATCAGAAGGTTTGCAGTTCAGCAGTTCGAATCCCTAAGCGCTGTGTAATGGGGTAAGCTCCTGTTACTTGTCTCAGTTTCTGCCAACCTAGCAGTTTGAAAGCATGTAAAACATGCAAGTAGAAAAATAGGGACCACCTTTAGTAGGAAGGTAACAGTGTTCCATGTGTCTTTGGTGTTTAGTCATGCAAGCCACATGACCACGGAGACATCTTCAAAGAATGCTGGCTCTTCAGCTTTGAAACAGAGATGAGCACCGCCCCCTAGAGTCAGGAACAACTCGCACATATGTGTGAAGGGAACCTTTACCTTTATACAAGTCAAAACGAGATGGATGTTTCAGTGATAATACACAATTTGAGCTGAATATATTCTTCCTTATCCTTCACTCTGAGTTCTCCAGAGAAAACTGAGTTTTAAAAAAATGTAAAAGGACCAATTCAAGGCAAAAAAAAAAAAAGATTTTCAAGAATGCATCTGCCTTCAAAGAGAGAAAACCATGTCTGTAATAATCTGGGTCATCTAGCCAGAAAAAAAAAATCTGAAATATTTATACCTCTCTAAATAGCTTTTTCTTGTTGACTTTCCAGTTTTATTTTTTATGCAACATGTTTTACGTGCTATGGCTAGAGTCTGCTCTTATAGGAAATCAGATTTACTCTTAAATACTTTATAGTCTTACGTATACTTTGGAGATTTCCCAAAGTATGTGTAAAAGTAAACATTCCCCTTGTGCATTTTGATTACATCATAGTTGGTACGCTGAAAATAACTTTGCTGCTAGTACATAGGGGGAGTGGGAGTCTTAAGGCTAATTGAGGGACTAGGAGAGACATGACAGCAGTGTTCCAATATCTCACGGGCTGCCACAAAGAAGAGGGATTAAAACTATTCTCTAAAGCACCTGAGGATAGAGCAAGAAACAATGGGTGGAAACTAATCAAGGAGAGAAGCAACTTAGAACTAAGGAGAAATTTCCTGACAGTTAGAACAATTAATCAGTGGAACAACATTCCTCCAGAAGTTACGAATTCCTCAACATTGGAAGTTTTTAAGAAGATGTTGGAACTATTGTGGTGTAGGGTTTCCTGCCTAAGAAGGGGGTTGGACTAGAAGACCTCTAAGGTCCCTTCCAACTCTGTTATTCTATTCTATTATAATTACTCTGCATAACACCTGCAAATTGCTATCACTGAAGCAAGGAGTAAAACTCATACATTTCAAAAAATGATAAAACGTATCATCATTAGAAGACAATGATTTGATATATATATATCAGAAGAAATGTACTGTAGATTGAAATTTAGAAATAGCATAATTTGGATTTAAAAATTACTGTGCTGAAGACCATTCAATGCCTGTTCAATCTACTACTCTTGTCCAGCTGTTCGGGTTTTACCTCTTCCTGATATTTCTCATTAAAACACCGCAAGTTTGGACTGACAATAGAAGACACCATCAGATAGAGAACTTTTTTTTGATAGCCCTTTAATTACAGGATCATGCAAGGATAAACACACTCTGTAGGCACTCTTTTTCTTTCTTGCTGGCAGAAAAATTGTGATACGACATTCTACAATATACCAATATAATATAATAAGTAAGACAAAAAAAAACTTTAATATCAAAACTTTAATCAGTAGATTGAATAAAATCATAGCCTTGCTAAAGAATGACACTTCACGACTTTGCCTAATGAAAAAGCAGACCAGAGAAGTATCACCAGTAAGTACATCAGAAATGACCCCCTTTTTATGCTCATGAACTTCAGAAGGAAAGCTCCCTGTTCAACTTGGTTGCTAGGAAACCCACAGAGTTAATAGGTAGCTGCACATTCATGGCTTCCATGGCTTTAAAATACCTTGAAGATGCTACTGAAAGATAACCCAGAGTTTGTAACATGCTGCCCAACCACTGTCATCTCTGCATTTATTTTAGTTCTGCAAATATCCTGTTTAAGTCTCACCACAGGCTAATGTAAACAAAAAAACAGAAGCCTACATTGGAAGAAAGATGAAATGTGTATTGATTTTTACATGCTGATATAAAATAAAGCTGTGTTTTGTGAGATGTGTTCACCTTTTATATTCTACTGTACCAATCTTTTGTCTTTTCCACATATCTCATTCTGTGGCTGTCAATCATCTTCTTTGGGTAGAAAAAGGTAAAAAGATATACATTTTTTTTTTGTTCCTCCCTGAACTGCAGGAACCAGACACAGGCTATGGAGAAGTTCTGCTTTCTATCAGCTATTTGCCTGCAGCAAATCGCCTGCTTGTGGTACTTATAAAAGCCAAGAACCTCCATTCCAAACAGCTGAAAGAACTCATTGGAAAAGGTATGGAAAAAATAAAAGCCTGTGGACAAATTCTATGAACTGAAATATTTATTTTAGTGGTATTTTTTAATGCCACGGACACTATTTAGTCACACATGTGACATGAGCAGCTGAGCAGCTGGGCAGTTCTATATAGTATATATATTGTATATTGTATTTTGTCAGCTCATATAAGGAGGCTCTGAGCCAGAATCATACTTCTGCTAAGATTCAATAGCTGGACTGTATTTGAGCCTCAGTTTCCATCTGTCACTTTGAAGCAATAATATTATCCTAACTGGCCAAGTTTCTCAAGATTGTGCAGATTCTGTCCTGAATCATTGTCTGGACATTGCAGTAAAGGATTGCACCAATGGTAGGATCCTGTCGGTTCGGTGATCGTGTGTTTAGCACATGCACAGTTTTACCGAAACTTACTTTCAATGTTACTTCTTGAGGAGTAACACAGCTGAGGTGCGGCAATCTACTCTGCTGCGCTAATCAGCTAAGAGGATATAGGTAAGTAAAACACGCAGGTGGGCGTCATCAGAGTGGACTGGTTCGCTCTCAGCTGATCATTGGAGCTATCAGTTCACCCGAATCGATCCAAATGGGCTGAATCCCATCCCTGGATTGGACCTAGAATTTGTGATTCCAGAGTATGAGTTGTGAACAAACTCATCCAATGCTGTCAACACAGCCTGTTTTAAATGAAAATGCACTTCAACAGCTATTTTTGGAGGGACTGTAGGAACTGTATGCAAGACTTGAGAGGGCTACAGATTCTGCTTGAGAGAAAGCTTGAGAGAAAGATGTGATACATACGTAACAATAAATAAATAAATCATACATACCCATATTGTTGAACAATTGTTGGTAAGCTGGGGAATATGCAATTTAAACTGTAAGGACAGACACAGTGCCATTTATTCTCCTTTTTCTAACTATATATTCTGAACAAAATTAAAAGCACAATCCTTATCTGTTCATGGCACCTGTCAGCTTGGCAAGTGGGTATGCGTAATGCAGTGGTGGGATTCACATTTTTTTTACTACTGGTTCTGTGTATGTGGCTTGGTGGGCGTGGCATGGCTTGTTGGGCATGACTTGGTGGGCATGGCAGGAGAAGGTTACTGCAAAATCTCCATTTCTTCCTAATCAGTTGGGACTCGGGAGGCAGAGAATAGATGGGGGCGGGGCCAGTCAGAGGTGGTATTTACCGGTTCTCCAAAGTACTCAAAATTTCTGCTACCGGTTCTCCAGAACTGGTCAGAACCTGCTGAATACTACCTCTGGCGTGATGGTATCTCATAGCACAGGTAGAAAGGTTCACAGTCTGGGGAATTCATTTGTGGGCCTCGGTGTATGTGTGTACATATGCATGCAAGAAAGAGAGAGACAGAAAGACAGAGACAGAGAGACAGAGAAGGAGACATAGAGAGAGACAGAAAGACAGAGAGAGACACAGAGGGAAGGAGGGAGGGAGGGAGGGAGTCAGTCAGTCACTCACTCAGTCTCAGGGCCATATTTTAAACTATTTTCTGAAGGAGAATTAAATTACCTTCAGTTGAACAGTCTGATTTACAGTATTAAATTCCCACACCAGGTAGAGAGCTGTACTCACATTCAAAGCAACATGAAACTACCATGGGGAAGGACTGGAGAAGTGACTCCTGTTGCTATGTGTTTTGAAGCTTATAGAACTGAAGAGAATAGAATATATGTGTAAATAGCACAGGTGATTATGTTTAAGTATTTTTATGTGTTTATAGGAAATGTGGGCACTGCTGGCTCAGAATCAATCCACTCTTACTGTTGGCCCATGAGATCATCATCCTAGACCTCTTATCAATTGCCACATTCAGCCTTCAGGCCAAATGTGGCTGCCTATTCCTTTTTCAGCTAAACATTAAGAATGATTAATGCCTCTAAAAGTATCCAATAGATTAGTGCACTTAATCATTGTTGGTCTGTACAGATTTGGGTGACATGATTAATATGAGCCACAAAATTGAATGGATCAGATGCTAAATGGCAGAGTTTTTAGAAATAAAAACTGTAGTATATGATAGAAGATTATGTTTGGATGTGTGGATATGTGTGGATTGCATGTATGCACAATGTATTTTTTTCATGGTGTTATGTAAATAATTCAAAGCTTACCTAGAAGTTATGCGTAAACTCTCTGATGGGGTCCATTCAAGAATTCTTAAAGTTATCAAAGGTAGAATGGATAGAATCAATAATTGAAAAAGAGCAAGCTTTGAGGAAGGAAAATCAACTAGCATTCAGCAAAGATAAATCCTGCTTTACCAACATTCTGGATTTTGAAAGTATCAGCAGATATGATCCTATTGATACTATATATCTAAATTTTCAACAAGCATTTGACTAAATTCTAAATCAGAAGCTCTAGAGTAAATTTAGTAGATGTTGAATAAGGGGACTGATCCTGGAAGTGGTTAAATAACAAAAAGCAAAGATGCATTTTCCTTTTTTTTCTGCCTCAGCTTCAATTTTGGAGAATTTAGGTTGGCCTGTTTTTTGGGGTGGATGGGTAAATATGATAAATAATAAACAAATAACAATGAAAAGACATTTCATATAAGTAGTGTCTCAAAAAGAACACACTCAAGTCTATAAAATGGCACTCAATTTTTAACAGGAAACTACGCTATCAATTGTCACAATATGTAGCTGAACACCTGTGACTCTGTGGGAACTATCTGTGGTCTGTGAGTTCACCACCTGTGGGTAGATTAGACGTGGGAAGGAGCTAAATTCAGGTCTCTCATTAGTTTCTTAGTCCTCTTCCCATGTCTCATACACACTTTGGTCCTTAGTGATGGTTGATGTTTTCAAGAAATTCTCAAGGTATTTGTAGTCCGAAGGAAGATTAAAAATGCTGAGATCTGAAGACTGCTTTCATTTGACCAAATCTTATCCCTGTCCCTGCAGATATATCTGTCAAAGTGACACTGAAGCACCAGGCCTTGAAACTGAAAAAGAAGCAGACAAAGCATGCAAAACACAAGATCAACCCAGTATGGAATGAGATGATCATGTTTGAGGTTCCTCATGATCTGCTCTGTGCTTCAAGTGTAGAGCTGGAGATGCTAAGCCAGGATGCTGATGGGCAGAACCGCTTACTGGGCAAGTGTAGCCTTGGTCTGCATGCTGTGGGAACCGAGAGGAACCACTGGGAGGAGATGCTGAGGAACCCCAGGAGGCAGATTGCTATGTGGCACCAACTTCACATGTAGATAACAAGGTGGAAATGCTGATCCTCTCATGTTCGGTAACCTGGTCTCAGATCTAGAAAAAAGAGTTCTGTTTTAACATCCCAAACACGCACACATTATGAATTGAATCCATTCACGTGATTAAGCACAAGTCTTGTTTATTAATACTGTTATTAACTGTGTTTTACCAAATGAATATTGTTGAAATGGGCTAGTCAAAATGGCAAAAAGTTCATTGAGCCATGATAATGATTGGCGTGTCAAATCATTTCTTCAGCTTCTATTTCTAGCCATGCATAAAGGATTAATTTTATTTTTCATTACTTAATATCTGACCAATATTATCAGATATAATGAGTAATTTCATTCAAAATGTTAGGAACACAAGCCCCAATTGTGTTGGGCTTAGTATTGTCTACCCAATTGTGGCTAACTTGGAAAGCTATGAAGAACTATGATATTATTTACCTAGCAATTTGTATCCTGTACAATCAGCAGATGGCTACCTCTATTTTTAAATGTTTTTGTTAATGTATACAGGGATATGTACCATGTCATCTATATATGTGGCAAAGAAAAGGAGGACATTTTTTTCTCCAAATCTATTTACAGTCTACAGGCAGAGATAAGATAAACAGCAAAGCCCCCTACCCCACCCCCAAAAAATCAAGAATAGGGGGGAAACAAAATAATATAAATCACAGATAAATAGAATGCAAATTACATATAAATAAGGTCCAATTAGATGTGATATTAAATTGCATTAGTTTGGACATTTCTGGTATGCAAATACAAGCATGGGTAACAATGTTACTGGCATTCCTTGGTTACTGGTGACATGGCTAGAATAGCCTTGGAAATAAGTAAAATGGTAGACAGAATCGAATTATTCCGCTTCCTGAAGAATTCTAACAAAAAAAAAAACTTCAAAAGCTGAATCTGCATTTCAAAAGAATGTCTCATTAAGGCATTCTGTCTGCCTTAGGCAAGTAAGCAAATGGTGTCCCCAGTCCTAATTAGTGTCTTAATTCAGAATGATAAATCCATTATTTTGCCATCTTCAGCAGAAAATCATCTCCCCACTTCTTTCTCAATATTCAAAATGCAGTTGGGTGGATCCAGATTTAAGTCATACTTTTCAGTAATTTAATGAATTTATACCACACTAAATTTATTGGGTTTTTAATAGTAAACTAATGATTTGCTGCATTTTTATAATGCTAAATTCAAGTTGTCTAAGGATGTTGCACTTAATTATATGTTAACAAATGGAAGCCAAGGTCAGAACTACCATTAAGCTAATTTTGAATGTATCATAGAAAGTGTTTAAGTGTTTCATAGGAAAGAGGAGTATTTGGAGGGATTTGAAGAGAGATGGACTCATAGAAGTGTTTCAAAGTGCAGGGGCTAGTAAGAAATAATAGGTTTAATAAGCAATGGTCCTATTAATAGCTGAAAGTGATAAAGCAGGTACAGGTAATATGTGGTAGAATTTGAAAATCAATATGCAAGAACCTGAAAATTTATCTGTATTATATTAAAAATCTGAATAAGCATGCATAGTATCCAGAAGTGACAGGAACATTCTTTTTTCTTTTATTTATGATGCTAAAACTTTCATCCAGTTAAAGTTGGTATTAATTGTTTAGCTTTTTTTTGAACCTTCCAGGAATGGAGATTTGCTAAAGGAAAATTATAATGTGACAGTCACTAATTAAGAATTGTCCATGCTTATTAACATATTGGACTATTTGCAAAAAAAAATTATTTGGTGACATTTTGAATGTTCCCAAATACATTATCTCAAATAAAAACTTCTGAAATACAAATTGTTTTCAAAGTAGGATAATTATAATGAAGATTTGACTTCCCAGATATGTCTAATTTTAAAATATAAACAGAGATACAATTTTTATGCTATTACTCATCATCATGCTTTTACTATTTTGTTTCCTTTGGTTTTTAACCTTCATATTATGTGTTCAAAAAGTTTAAACTTTTACTTCCTTGTTAGTGCTTTCATTGAGTAGTTTGCTTTTTACTTCATCCACCACTGAATAATTTATTCTTCTTGGAGTGAAAATGTTCTCAAGAATTTTGTTCACCACCATAATTCAATGGTAATACTTGCAGCCAAGTGTTCTGACCTTTAAAGGCCTGTCATGTAATCATCTTCAATTTGAATTGATGCAATAAAAGCTTTGGACCCAAGTATGTATCTACTTTAAATTAACCCCTTCTATGGTAAAAAGAGAAAAAGAAATGAGAAATATTCAGATTTTTGCATATAACTGATCTGGATGTGAATGTTTTAAGTGGTTTAGAGAAATCCGTGGTTTGTAGGCTAGCATCAGAGTCAAGTAATTTGACTAAACAATATGGTTTTTTTTTCAATGTTACACAATCAGTTCAAGCAAAGGAAAGATAATTAAATGGAATAAGCATGTGAGATGTAGAAGTAGTGATTAGCACTCAGGGCAGCCCAAATTGCCTTGTCCATTTCAACTTCTTGCTAGTCTCCAAGTTTAGGTTTTTTTTCATGTTGGGAAACCCAAATTTGAAATGGAGGGCATGTTGAACACTGAAATCTAAAAGGCTGTTGAATCTCTTCATAAAAAATTTCCAGTGATCATTTTTTTCAAGAGGCAACTGGACATTCTGGTTTTTCTTTGAAGACATTTTGCTTCTCATCCAAGAAACTTCTTCCAGTGATGGTGCATCCATAACTTCTGAAGGCAAGCCATTCCACTGGTTAATTGTTCTCACTGTCAGGAAATTTATCCTTAGTTCTGGATTAGATCACTATTTGCTCTATTTGTTTCCAAATATTACTTCTTGTCCTCTCTTCTGATTCTTTGGAGAATATGTTGACACCCTCCTCTCTGTGACAGCCCCTCAAATACCGGAGAACTGCTGTCAAGTCATCCCTAATCTTTCTCTTCTTTAGACTAGACATACCCATTTCTGAAACTGTTCATCATATGCTTTATCCTCTAATTCCCTAATCATCTTTGAGCTCTTCTCTGCACTCTTTCTAGAGTTTCAATTTTTTTTGTATCATGGTGACCAACACTGAATGCAGTATTTCAAATGTGGTCTTATCAGTGCAGCTTAAAGTAGTACTAACACTTCATGTGAGCTTGATGTTATCCCTCTGTTGTTCTAAACTATGTGTGCATCGGCTTTTTGGGGGGGCAGCTATAGCACACTGCTGGCTCATGCTTAAGTGGTTGTCCACTAAAACTCCTAGATCCCTCACAACTACTGCTGTTGAGCCAGGTATCACTATTCTATACCTGTGCATCTGTTTTTTCCCGCCTCAATGTAAAACCTTACTTTTCTCACCACTGAATTGCATTTTGGTGGCTACAGCCCAATGTTCTGGATCTTAAGTCTCTCTTTTAAAGTATTAGCTATCCCCCCCCAACTTGATGTTGTCTCCAAATTTGATGAGTTCCCTTTTGATTACCATATCTAAATTGTTTATGCAAATGTTGAAGAGTACTGGGCCTAAGAAAGAACCTTGGAGTACCCAATTGCATGTTTCCCTCTATGTTCTCTGTACTGAGGACTACATGTCTAATGCGGTTGATCAGTCAGTTACAAATCCATCTAGTAATGATGCTGTCTATCCCATATTTTTCTATTTTACCAAAAAGTAAGGTGTGGTCTATTTTGTCAAATACCTTATTGAACTCTAAGTAAACAATGTCCACAGCATTGAGAAAATGCTGAATCAGGCAACAAACAATACCCTAATCAGAGAAGAAACCAAGATTAGCAGGGCAAGCTGCTACACACACACACACACACACACACACACACACACACACACACACACACAGACGATCGGCAAATCCTATGTTAATATTATCTGGCCTGGCAATGAAATGTTTTCAGGAAAACATACAAGCTTAGAGAATACCAAGAACCCAGTAAATGAATAATAGTGTAATAGAGCTCAAAAAAATAATCACCATTCCAAAACTCCAACATAAAATGCCACATAGTTGCAAGACAGCCTACAAGATAAATTATACTAATGAGAATTAAAGCCATGCAGGAATCATTAGAAAACCTTAGTTTATATTAATTATTAAATAAATAGAAGCTAGTATACAATGATTATGGGGGCAGTGATTGTTGACTATCTAAAATTTGCCAGATGAATGAGTCATTTTAATCCCAGATTTTAAATTGCACTGAAAGAACATTCAGGGACATGTTGTTGTTGTTGTTGTTAAATTAAATCTCCCTGGCCAACCACATCATCTGAACTGCTGCTTAGAATTTTCAATTACCTTCTTTCTCCCAATATTTAAATAATGTACTAGAGAGACCCTGTGGAAATGGGATGCTATAGAAACATTGCATCTGTCATTGTTCTATTCTCCCCCAATTCCCCAGAAGATAGGCCAGATACAGACTAGGTAGCTAAAGTTGTCTAAAATCTGCAGTTCTTTATTGTGTGCTATAGATTTTTTTCAGTGCTTTTGGAAATAAAGGAGGAGTAGGAGAACAGTACAGGAAATGATGGCTTCCCAGACTTCTTCATACCAGTTAATATGGTCTCTTCTTATTTGGGAGAATTATAAAAGTAAGCCATAAACAGCAATCCAGCCAGCTGTGTTGTACATGGATGTGTACAAAGTGCATCAAATGACTCTGAAGGGATAACTGAATAATTCATTTTCTATGAAGGGGACTAGAATCTAGGACTTGATGAGTGAAAAAAATGTGTCAAGGAGGGAAAGTATAACATATAGGCCGTTCATATTAGTTATATCAAAGATTCGTGAGTGTTTCTTGTATTGGTTGAAGATACACATATATTTAAGAGTCATGGTGGCACAGTGGTTAGAATGCAGTATTGCAGATTAACTCACTGCTCACCCAGCAGTTTGATTCTCAATGACTCAAGGTTGAATCGAAGTCAGTAAAATGAGGACTCAAATTGTTGGAGGCAAAATACTGACTCTCTAAACCACCTAGAGAGGGCTGTATGAAGCAGTATGTAAATAAGTGCTATTACTATTTTTGCTATACTTCTTTTAATTTTTTTACAGGACATATATGTATATATATATATATTTATGGTGTGGGCATGTGCACATTTATAATATTAATTATGAATAACATAATATCATTATAGTAATTTATACCACCATTAAGTGGTAATTTGCAAATTATGTACATACATATGCTCTCAGACGTGCACATGCAAACTCTATTGTAAACAAATTACTTGTTCTACAGAGGCAGTGAGCTGCTCTTGGCAGCTCACCAGCAATTGAACTGGGTTGCCTGGGCTCTTGCATTTGAACCTGGCAAGATGATCTCAAATTAGTCTATGCCAAAGGAGTCCAAAGAAGCTGATTCCTGGCATGGAATTCCTGTGGCATGGACCAATTAGGAATCAGCTTGCCAGGATGACATACCGTGCAGCACATACAGAGTAATCAGTCCCTGTTTAGTTGCTTGTGAGGTACACAATAAAGCAGCACACTCTGCCTCTGCAGATGCCAGCCACAGCTGCCGGAGAAACATAAAAAAACTAATCTATGACCAACCCTCCCAAGAGGTCATCACTGTTTCATAGAGATCAGTCATGAAAGCCTACATCCATATTCTATATTATTTGCTTCTATAGTTAATCATCTTTTTGCCAGTTGCTTTTGTGGATGAAAGAAATGCCTTATTCCCTTTTTCTTCTTCTGCATATTTATATTTAAAAAAAAAAACAAGATAATTGTGGTCACCAATTCCAATAGAATTATGCTTTAATTTACATTCCTGTAGAACGATGGATTAAAAAAATGCTCATTTATTACAGAATTCTAAGAAATAGGAGTGGGTGGGAATTAATTTGAAGACACGAACATTGTTCCAGGAGCTTTCACTGTAGCTTTGATCCTTTCAATAAGGAAAAGAAAACAAGAAAATTTAGATAACCCATATAATTTGGATAGACTTATTAAGGCTTAGTGTACCTATTTATATATTCTTGCCTGACTGAGCTGTCCCTCTGGGAGCTTGATGCTGCATACAGTAAATTCTTCATTCAATAATGCTGTATAACGATACTGTATCATCTCTTTGTTGTTTTAGTAAGAACATTAAAGCAAGAGATTAATTGGCCTCATTAATCCGATTTCAAAGGAAATGTAGAAAACATTCCCTAAAAAAGATGAATATGGAATCGGGCCAATCAGTTGTTTGCCTTTTAATTTCTTTAAAAAGCAGGTCAGTTATGTAACTCAGTATGCTGTAAAAGATTCCAAGTTGAAGAAATAAGATAAAATCTAGATGTCCTTATCAAAAAAGAAGAGGCTGTTTCTGGAATTGAAATGATGTAGTTGGGGATAGGGAAATAAGAAGGAAGTAATCTAAATTCTATTCATCTGCTTCATTCAGGTAGGAAATTTCATTGAAAAATTGTCTGACAGACTATCATTAATGGATGTTTAGGAAAATATCAAGACCCCATACTACATAATACAAAAACTCCTGTCCCTGTTTGATACATGTAATCTTCAATTGGGTGAAATGTTGCATCATAGAGCAAAATTTTGCCAACCAAGGTGTCTCAAAATGCAAGTAGAAAAATAGGAACCACTTTTGGTGGGAAGGTAACAGCATTCACACGCCTTTGGTGTTTAGTTATGCCAGCCACATGACCAGCTGTGGCCACATGCTTCTTGTTTTCAATGTTCCCTGACAGGTTCCAAAAGTCAACGGCGAACCCAGAAGGAACTGATATCATTACCCATGCTCCTGACCACCTTCCAACTAGCATATCTATGCTTGTGGGAAGCTTGCAGGGAGAAAGTCAGTAGAAAAATGGGGCAATGTTCACCAATCCCTCTGCACTTGCACTACACTACATTTGCATGCTGCCTTGCTACTAACCTGCCTGTGGAAAGTGAAGTGAAGGGAACAGGGAGGGAGGGAGGGAAGCAAGAGAAAGAAGGAAAAAAAGAGGGAGGGAGAGAGGAAAGGAAGGAAGGGAGGAAAGAAGAGGAAAGCAGAAAGGAGGAAAGAAGGGAGGGGGCAATAGGGAGGAGATGGGAGAAGAGAAAGAATATTTCTGATGTTCACTGCCAGCTTCCCATGAGGAAACTCAATGGGGAAACCAACAAGAAGTCATTCTGATTACAGTACTTGTCTAACCATGGTCATCTGTTTGCCTGCTTAGATAAAGAAATATTTCTGAAACAATGATTCAGTGAATCATGGGTTATTTAGTCACAATTAAAGTTTTTTTTCTCAATTACCTTAATTTGTATTGCATACAAATTAGTTTTCATACCTGCAGTGCTGGAGCAACCAAGTAAAACTGTGTCAAATTCATATAATAGCAAACGGCCAAGGACTATTGCTATGGCTTACATAAATCTTGCAGTTTTTAGATAATGATAGCAATCTAGCCATCATTACTTGTGATGTTATTTTCCATTGTGTGTTCTATAATATTCTTAAAATAAATTCAATGACCTATTCAAAAGTTAAATATTATCATTAGGGAATGAAAGGGCCAATCGTAGGGAACACCTGAAACAGTCACCAAAATATGGTTTATAGTACTTCCATCCCCTTTCCTTCCTAAGTCTTTTAAATGACCTTAGCACCCTGGATGCTACCTATGAGCTCTTTGATAAAATTTATTATCAATTCCTTTCATGGCAATTAGTTTTGCAGTTTACTGCTGAAAGATTCTGAGTTTATGCTTTTTATTTAATACTTCATCGTATCCTGTTCCTTCCTTCCCTTATAAACTGCTTGTTCTGATTATTGACGGTGATTAGATTTACAGCCAATATTATGGTATGGCTTCTATAAGACCAATTGAAGTCCCCTGCAATAGTGAAGTCTCTTGTGTTTGTGTTTTTCAATATATAAGGTACTTATTCTCTTCCTGTGTTGTATAATAAGTTTATTTCCATCCATGACAATAAAGGCATGATGCAGAATTTGCTGCTGTAGCAACAAGGAAGACGCAGGCAACAGTTGGAATCTATAGAAAAGAGAAAAGTCCAGTTTGATCATATTTATCAGTCCAAGTTACTTTTATTAAGGCTGCCAGATGACATTGCTACATGTACATTTTTGACTGAGAGATGTCTGAAGATATATGACTTCAGAATTCTGAGGAAACATATATCATCTGCTTTTTAAAAAACTATTAAAGAAGCATGAAGAATTGATTATTTTAAAAGGTAGATAACCCTTGATACATATCTTAAGGTCTCAAGCTAAGAAAATAACAGAGAAACATGTAGTAGAGTGGCTCAGAAGCAATATTTCATTTTGACATATTTTAAAATGGTATTGTTATATTGTACAAAATGAAGTATCTATTGTTGTTATTGTGACTACTGTTTAAAGCACAAAATAAAATATAAGACTTTACATCTACTATCATGGCACATATGAAAATAAAGCTACTATTAATAAATACAGATAGAATTGTATTGCTTATTATATCACATTTGTTTTAAATTGGAAAAAACTACATTTTAATATGGCAGTTGATCATTTCATTTTATGGCTAAAGATCATAAAATGTAATTCACTGAAACGTCTCAGATAAATGATGCTAGAGCAACTTTCAATCATAGGATTGGAACTTCAATTCTACCACTGAGGGTATATATGTACTTAGCATTTAAGTTGTTCTGTTCTTGCTCATGTCAGCTTGATTTTTAAGTCTCCAAAAACTGTGGCAATATCTTTCATCATATTAAGTATGGAATGCAGGTTATCATATTGCCCCACTGTACAATTTTCATATTGCTATGCTCTCCATGTTTTTCTTTCAATAAAAAGTTTGCCAATAATATATCTCAGTATTTACTTCTTAAACATTGTCTAATGTATGTGTACATGTATACATTGAGTACATTGTATGTACTCAAAATTGAGTTATATTTACAAATGAATTTATATTATATATAACCACATAAATTACATATATTGATATAAATGTTGATACTCTCTGCTTGGTGTTCTCTTGAAGATGTTTCATTATCAAACTAGGTAACATCATCAGTACATTAATTTCTGGAGGGTTAAAATATCAAGATGCTTTAACAAGGCATAACAAGCATCATTTCCCACCCCCTTCTTTTCAACATTCATTGGAATAAATCATTTTACTGGTTAAGCTAAGACATTGTTTAATATCTTAGGTTAGCATTGAGTAGGTTGTTGGTTTGAAAACCATCTTAAGTGCTTTGAAATACTTTTTTTTTGTTTTCTTGCTGGCTACCATTATTCCTGAGCCTTTTTTAAAAGGCTCATTCAAGAATTTTACTCCTTTTCCAGTTCCTCGATGTAACAGGGATTCACCTCCAGCTCTAAAATAGACCAAATAAGTTATTGGGGAACAGATAACAAAATACTTTTACCTCAGGTGATAAGAAAAATGGTAAACCATTTAAAGGTTAGTTTTGTACTCCTAGAACCCAGTGTTTAAAAGCAACAGTCTGGGCTGAGGTGCCTAATAATCAACAACCTGGTTCATAAAGTAAGATAGGAAAGGGGTGCTATTGCTGAAGGAGAGACTGGCACCAAATCTCCAACATCTCACATTTTCTGCCATACTGTTCTCTGCTTTTTACTAGCATTATCCTACTCATCATCTGTTCATGCAGTCAGCCAGGCCTCTGCCAGACGAGCACACATTTCAGTTTCATGACACCTGGTAGCTACATTCACAGCCTTCCCTCACTCTTTCACAAGAACAGAGCAGTCCTTTCTTGTCAACCTATCAACCCTGATCTCTTTTAACTACTTTCCTTACTTTATTTTCCCCCCTGTTTTTTTTACCATGTCTGTAAACAGGGTTTCTTACATCTTGTTTTCAACACTTCAAAAAGAGGGATCTTCCTCCTCAACTCCATGTCACTTAGAGACCAAGTTGATTTGTGATCTTCTTTTTGCCAAGCTATCTGTCGTCTTCTCAATTTATTCACAGTTCTGTGAAGATCCAAGATCCAAAGAGATGGGAATAGAAATACTTTGCCCCACCCTTAGGAGTTTTAGAGCTTTTAAACCCTGAAGTAATATATGGTTCTAAATCCAGCACCACTTTTTTGAGAGACAACTGTTATAGAGAACCCTGGAAGATGGGCTCTGGCTATGTGGCAAAGTCCATGTCTGTGCACAGGACTAAAACCAACATGGATGACTTGGGGCACAATTTGGATAAACTGTGTCAAGCCTTATCTTGATAGATGTCTAAATAACTTTGCTATTGTCAATTTTGAAATATTTATAGAGTGCATGCAAGATTTGGCACAATCTCTGTTTCTGGTTTTCCTGAATGGGCAGTTCCAGTATGTTGTCACAGGGGAAAATAGTTTCAGTCTGTTCTTCCATCCTACTTAGTAGCTGGAGAGATAATTCATCACTTGGGGTGAGGTATCATCAGAATTCTGAGTTGTATGGGAGATGTGATGTATGAGGGATTCTGACACCAGCAATGGAATTGTTACAATATATTGTATTAAATTTTATTGTGCAGTATATTAATTTATTGTTGGTTGTTGCTCTTTTACACCATTTAGAATCAGCTGATTGAAGTGATTTACGTATATATTCATAAATAAACATTTAAAACTGTTGGCAAAATTTTGCTACAGTCAAGAAAGTATACTGTTATTTCTTCTCATCTCTTTTCTCTTTGCACAAAATGTCTGTAGCCAATATCTCATATTGTATATGTGGCATAGTTTTCTCACTGCATTCCATATTCATTCAATGGGAATTTTCAAATGCCAGTTTTCTCTGTATCTTAGATTGAATGAATCTCTGTGGATTGTCTACCTATCACCATTGACTTGATGCAAATTCACAAACATCTGATTCCACACCAACTTCAGAATATATTATATCATTTTCCCCCTTTGCAGTCATAGACAAAATCCACATTTCTCCCAAATCCTTTCTGTTGGAGGCATCTGTTATCCCATTGGAGAAATTGCCTTCTATTTTCATTATCTCATAACTAAAAATAGATAATTCAGCTTATTCATTTAGCCTAGCTTGAGATAAAAGACCTGTAATACAATTTTGCTGTTATATTATTCTCATAGGATTTGAAGCATGCAGTACTTTCAGAATTTGCTGGGATATACTTATAGGGTTGTTAAAATGCTAGTTTCACTCTAGATACTGCCCTGATCAGCAATGCATTCTAAAATCTATCTTTTAATACACAGGTGGGAGCAGTTTTCAGTCAAATTATAATTCTAGAGATTACTGAGAGCTTTACACATGATGCAGTAGTGGTCCAACAGAAAGACATCAAGAACATCATTCCATTGATTCTCAAATCAGTAAAAATAGAAATCTGTCTTGAGACACAACAGGGCTAGGAGAAAGAGAAGCTAGGAGGATATCAAGATGGGGCTTTGAAAGAGGTATTTCCCTCCTCCCCCATACACTTTAGGAAAATAACCAGCCTGTTCTGCCACTTTAGAGATCTGGAGAAGATCCTGTACAGTCTTGAATTGGAAGTGGTTTGTGGATTTCAAGGTGTGTATAAGATTACTTTATGAAAATTCTGGATAACTGGAAGTTCAAGCACGAAGAGATCAAAAGGGCTGTATCTGCAAAACAATGGCTGGAGGCTGACCACTTCCTCAATTAAAAGAAGAAAACAGAAACCTTGTAGAAAGATGTGATTTTGGAAAAGAAAAAAAAAGGTAATGGGGTTCCATCTTGATGGGGATCTAACCATGTGATTAAAGAGAAAGAATATACTAGGATATTTTTTTTCCAGAATTGCATTTAGCTTTGTAATGACAGTAATTTTAACATAGCAGGCAGACTGGATAAGGTCTTTCTCAGGCTAAGCAAAAATATGTATCTATCAGCTCATGGGCTGAAGACATCAATTTACTCCAGATTCCAGTTGAAAGTTACTCACTGAGTAATCATACATGGACCGAATAGAGTTTGCTAGTGGACTTCAATAGGACAAAGAATTTTTTAAAAAGAGCAATGTGTTATGTGCTGAGAAGTCAGATAAATACAGCATTTTGCTTGCCCCTTAGGCCCAAAAATGTTGATAATGTTTTTTAAAAGGAAATTGCAGATTTTTCAAAGAGATATGCAATTTTACTGAATATTCGGACATTTGGGACACCAGTTCTGCCAAAGATGGGCTTGCAAAGAAATTTCTAAGTAGCATATGAAATTTTCTCTTTCATAGAATGAAGGCAGGTACAAGTGGAATAGATAAAACTTTCCTATAATAACAAACAATAGAGAACACAATAGTGCTGTTTACCCAGCCTAAAGGCTGGATACTAGCCAAAAGAAATGCTGACCATATTTTGGCAATAAAACAGAGTAGAAGTCTGTCTGCAATGAGTGTCCAGGAGATGAAGGAGTCCTCCTTTGATGCTGGCTATAGATGAGTAGCGAAAGAGTTATTCACCTATCTCCAATTATCCTGGCATCCTGGCATCCATAGGGACGGAAGCAAGAGGAAAGAAGACAACTAGATTTTTCCCCCTTTCTGGAGGAGGGCAGCCACATGAATCCTTGCTTCTGGTTTAAAGTGTCTCCTCCCTACAGGTTTTAGCCCTACAAAGACCTAAATTAAAGAAGGGCAGGTAATTGTGCCACAGGAACAAGCATTTCTGCAGCAACAGCTCTGCAGCAAAGTGGACCTTCAATGGCAGAATGAGAACTGATACCCCAAAGATCTCAATCTTTTCCTTCTATCTCCTACTGCATCCACAGGAAGTGGAGGAAGAGATATTAGGAAGAATGGCTGTTTGGTGGGCTTCTCTAACTTTTCTCCCTTCCAGGAGAAAAAAGTGGATCTTTTGGCTTTGGCAGAGCTGGCATCTCCAAGTTCTCCTGCTTCCCCTCGTCTTTCTGTTTTTCCTGTCCCATGTGGATTAGCAGAAGTTGGAGAGGTTTCAGGAGTGGAAGACCCCAAATTCTCCTGCTGCCTATAGGTAAATCTGTCCTGAAACAGAGCAGCCCTGGATAGACATGCCTGAAGTAGCCTCTCTCAATAACTCAGAACTTCCTTCTTTGAATAAATAGCTAACCTAACGGTGGGATCACATCTCAATGTCCAGGATAACCGTACATTGAAAAAGCAAATCTGATGCAGAATCTAATTCTAAATGAAAACCATTCTTGGTTTATAATTTAATATATGGATTTGTGCAACGTCCACATTTTAGTTTTCATGTCTAAAACTATAGCCTAATTTTAATTCTAGAAGAGCTTTTATTTTATTAAAATTATTATCATTATATATCTTATAAAATATAATTATTATTTTATTAAAATAATATTTTGTATTTGATTATACTATTGTATTGCTAAATCAGTAGATATAGATATGTAAACATGTATGTAGATTTTTTAAAAAAAATTCATTGTTTTCTCTTCCTGTATCTTTTTTTTAAACTACAAGGATTATCCTCTTTATTTGTTTTGTCTATACTTTGTATTTTTTAATTTTAAAAAATAGATAAATAATTAGTGACAGTTGACTGACATTCCTGAAATGACAACCTATCAAAGGAGATGTTTGCTTTCTTTACAAACATTTAAGGTGTACATAAAAATATGAAAGCATCTGCTTTCCCTTTTTACTGGTGTCTCGCTTTTCTTTCTGGGATTTCAGAAAAAAGTAGTGGAGGTGGGGAAATAGAAATAGATAACATGGCAAATATCTCCATGGAAACCAGTCAGCAATATCAGAAAATCCATACTTTTGAATCATTTTTCCTCACCTCCCTTGAAAATATCAGCAGAAATCACGTCTTCTCATGGGATCTTATATGGTTTCAGAGACCGGGGTATTTGAATAAAAATTGACGAGGTAAATCCATTTCTTTCACAGCAGAAATATTTTTGATATATATGCATGCCCTCTTTCCCATTACTGGAGTGCTTGTACTGCTGAAGGGGGGAAAAGCAGAACGAAAAGAAGCTGCTGGTTTCACTTGATTAAAGCCTTATGCCAGTTTCTTTTTCATTGTGGTTTTCACATCAGGCAGACACAATGGAACTTTAAAACAGGGGGAAAGGGTTCTTTTATTCCTTCACAGAATGGGGCCTTTCAAGGCAGCTTCAGCATAAGGCAATTTGCTCATAATTAGAGTGAGCAGGAAGATCTAGAAGCATGCAATCGAAAAAGGTGTTTCTATGTAACAGACAGTTTCTGTCACACTTTCATGATGAGGAGGCAAAATGCTTTGACGGAATAAAGGACTGGAACAGGAGGAGAGCAAATAAATGAGATTCTGCTGCATTTTATCTTTGGTACGGTCAGCAGCATCTAAGCAGGAGATGCAAAGGAGGATGAATTGTTGAATGGAAAAGAAGCCTTTGGCTGGAAAGAAGCTACATACATATTCCTTGTCATTCTGCTTCTTACTGGACAGACAGTGATCAAGAATACAAATATTTGTAATATGCTAAACAAAATAACAGAATACCAGAGTTGGAAGAATCTTGGAGTTTTTTTAGTCCAACCCCTTCCTCAAGCAGGAAACCCTACCATCTTTCTGACAAATGGTTGTCCAATCTCTTCTTAAAAACCTCCAATGATGGAGCACTCACAAACTCTGGAGGCACGTTGTTCCACTGATTGTTCTGTCAGAAAACTTCTCCTTAGTTCTAGGTTGATTGTATCCTTGATTAGTTTCCATCCATTGCTCCTTGTTCTGCCTTTATTGCCTTGGAGAATAGGTTGACCCCCCCCTTTTTAGGAGTAGCCCCTTAGATATTGGAAGACTGCTATGTTACCCCAGTTCTTCTTTTCACTGAACTAGATATACTCAATTCCTGCAACTTGTTGCTCTTTTCTGTAGTCTTTCAAACGTCTCAGCATCTTTTTTATATCACTAAGCAGTGTGAAACCTGGTTAGCACTTGGTTTGGAAAATCCAAGGGTGTAGTCTGCCCCGAGAAGACAAGACTCGAGAATGCAGCAGTGGAAAACCACTTTTATGTTCTGGTGGGGGGAACCCCACCCCCACCCCCGACAAAATACATTTCTAAAGTCATATGGAGTCCAGCTTGGCTCAAGAGACTTTTTAAAAAATTTTCTTTTAAGAACTATGTCTGCTGGAAATACATACGTAGCAGTGTACTTGTTTTTAAATCATAGTTAATTAAAACAATGTCACACATATTTGCACACATATAAGCATGAACAGACAGACAAACAAGGACATTTTCTCATAAGAACATAAGCATTTATTCCTTTTCTTCCAGGGGGAAAAATCTTTGAAGAACATCTGTCTCCTGATGTTCCTAACTTTTGCAACAAAAACAGCCGTGGTAACATGGCTGATGCCACTAGTAGGAGGTTTTTCATTAGGTAAAAAATGGTGAAGGAGTTCTTGAGGATTTTACTCCACTATTCATTGCCAACTATAGGAGGCAATGCTCCTTTCCATTTCAAGGCCATTGAGCCAGCACAGATCCAAAGACATTTCTATGGTCATCTGGCCAGCATGATATTATGGAGTGCTGTTAACTAGAAAGTGATGTTATTTGACTATATTCTGATTTTATTTTTGTGAATTGCTTGGCTATCTAGCCTTAATTACTGTAATATTTGCAATCAATCTAATATGAATGGGGTGAAAACATATTATTAACACCAAATATCGTTCTTATGCATGATCAATGCAATGACATTGAAAATGTATGCAAGTTTAATATTTCTGTCAAGGTTTTGGGATGAGATTACTAAAATGTGGTGGTGTTAAAACACTTCAGCTGATTCTAGAGGAGAGAGTATGTCTAGAAAGGTTCTGTGGGTCAAAGCTTTCTCAGAAAGTAGTCAATAGAGTCTTCATCACTTGTGACATTCTAAGTGAGTGGGTGGACTCTAATACTGTGGCACTATTCTTCACTATTGGCAGATGCCCAAACAAAACAGCTGTCTTTCTCCCTGGTCCATCCTCAGTACAGTATGGAAAGTTTGATCTGGTCTTCAAAATCTTAAATGATGTTTATGTTCAATTTCTCCAAAATAAAGAACATTGAAATCATGAGAGAAAAAAAATCACAAAGCACAATATCTTGAAAAAAAAGTTTGATATTTGCCATGGCTATCAGCTGACAAAAATGTGACTAAAAATTGATAGTTTGGAGAGCAGAGGAATAGAAGTGAGGTGCCTCTACTCAAACCACAACTGAGAAGCAGTGATTTACAAGGGCAAACAACAGATAATCCCCACTGAAGCTGTCTCTTTCCAATGCATGTTGTTTCCATTTTAATAGAGAATTTAACAAACATGTTATGAAACAATAAGGACTATTCCAACTAGCTTGCAATAGCAAGAATAACACTATTTTGTTAGCAAGACTAACAAAAATTAAAATGCAATAAGCTTCAGCCCATGTTGTCAGATAAAGGTACACTGAATCACTTTAATAAACTGAAGTGTTTTTAATTAATCATATTACATTACAAGTATAATGTATGACAAAATGAAGGTCTTCGTGTACATACTATTATATATCAACATAGCTCTATTCGTATCCAGTGTCCTAGCCCCTCTCACACAGGTACTATAAAGCATAGTCCGCAAATAACATTTTTTAAACATTGTCAGAAAAGGTGTGATATTAACATTTTTAATACATACGTAGTAATAGATTTCTAGATTGTTTCTACCCCTCCCCTCATTTATACCTGTGCATGATCAAACAGTTTGGAATTGAGTCTGTGAGGGGAAGAGGGACAAAGGCAAATAGGAGGAGGTCTGAGGCACCCCCTTGTATCTGCAAAGTGAGTTGTGTGGGAATGCCTGAGAGTGTTCTAGCAGACTTCCTTGTTGCACTTCCATGATGGATCAATCGTTTGGGTGATGCACCTCTCTTGAGTCAGCTGGGAAGAGGTGCAATGTTGAGAGATTTTGGTGTAGAGTGAGGGTGCTTTGTTGGCATAATATGGGCTGGAAGAAAGTCCAGTAGCCATGAAAATATAACTATCCATGAGATTCAGTCCTGAGGAAAAGATTTTAGGTAGCCATTCCTGTAGGGGCTTACAGTTCTGAAACTTCTAGAGCTTCAGGCCAGCCAGGTTTGTAACTGAGGTGAGTTTCCAGAGTTGTGTGGCATAGTACAAGAAAGTAACAAAAACTTTATCAGCAGATGTGTTCAGCACAAGCTCGTTCAACATCAAAGCTGCGTAACGCCAGTGCAAGCAGTCACATGGTGGAGAAAAAATGATTCCCACATTCTCCCTTCCAGCCCCTAATAATAATAATACTAATAATGCTACTAATAAAACTTGCATAAGATAATATATAGTGCCAGTACGATTGGAAGTCAAAATCTTAAATTTCCCCATTCTTTCAATGTTTGCAACTGAGCCTATGAACATCACTAATGCTTAGGATACCTGCCTTATCAACAGAAATGGATTTTCAGCTGCAAAAATCCAAATGGCTTTGTTCAGGTTTGAGCGAAGAAAAGAGCATGTGTAGCTCATAAAGCTCTGAGCATATGTTTCACAAATATCAATGAAGAAAACTGTGGCCCACCTTTGCCAACATTCCCCGGCCCATATTTCCCATCCATACCGAAAAGAATACAGTCATATTAACATTATGTTAGTGGAGTGGTTCAATCATAATGCCTTAAGCCAACATTACTAAATTAATACAGTGTTCAGGATACAGAATTTTCTGTCTGATGACCCATACCTACTGACCACCATGAAAACCACTTAAATGGTCAACTGAGTTTGCTCAACAAACAATGAGAAATTAGCTGCGCTTTGAAAATAACCCAAAAGAATGGAAGTAGGTAGCTAAGGAACAGTAATGCAATTGTCAATATTGAAAAGGCCTTCAGCGTGATTCTTCAGCTAAATATATTTGCCTATTTTATAGAGCCACGCAAAGCCCCAAGGAGGTACTTTGCTTCAAAGTTTGAATGAAACACTCTTACGAAGAGAAATGCTCCTCCACTTCTAAGTGCTACCATGCTACATGGTTCAATGTGAAATACCTTCTGTGCCGGTGTACCTTATGTGCAGAAACTAGCCTTTCTTAAGCAAAGTGGCTCTTCCTCAATGCAGTGTGTCTCATCAAGATAACAGGTGCCCATCTCACACACGCTCCCATTCACCCTTCCATTCAAGAGCTTTATTTATCTATTTATTCCCTGCCTTTTTACTTAAGCTTTTCTTTCATGCTATATTCCTTCTCCACACAGTCCTTATCCTTATCTTGTCCTCGGGTAACAAAGGCTGTGTTCTTGTCCTAAGTTGCCTGAGCATGTACCACTCGAAGAAAGTGGAATTTGGCTTGACATGATAAATCCAAGGATTATATTACATATTTAATGAACAATCATGCTTTATCGACCAGGGAGAAATAACCTGAAGCTTGCGCTCATTAAGTCAAGGTAAGCAGAGGGGAAAGTGCACAAATCAATCAAATATATATTTGCCAAAGTGAGGATATATGTATGTACACTCTATGTAACAAGGAGAGGTAAGGTTCATTTTCATTCATTATATGATGGTCCCGATATGGTTATATGAACTTTAGCATATTATCACTATGCTATCAAAAAATTCCCTTTCCTGACCATACTGTAGCAATGCTCTCTAATCAATAGTTATCCCAAGAGAAAGAGCCCCCTGAAATAAGACTATAAACAAATATATATATGCTAAGACCAAGAACAGTGATAATCAGTGCTGTATTCCTCACATAAATTCAGGACCTCACTTTATAATAGAGCAGTTGCTTCTCTCTCTAAAGTTTGTTTGTATATACTTTCACAAACACACACAAACTATTGTCATTTATATGCATTTGTATGCGTATGAATGAGGAAGAATATATATATGGTGATATATAAGCACGAGGGTTTGTTTCTTACACTGATTGTAAGCCTTATAGACGTAATCAACGTAATCTAGCTAAAGTTTGAAGTCTTTTATTTAATTGATTTCAGTGGGGGAACTGAATAATGATAAGACTTATTCCTAAATTTTCCACTGAGATCAATACAATATTAAAGTGCTTGACTATCTGGAGCATGGTCAATGAGTGCAATCTAGGAGGGAAACGAGTGTGCTAAATTCCCACTCAAAAAGAAAAGAAAAGAGCATTTTCATGGCTCAGGTCCCACCAATATATTTAGATTGCACCTCACACAAATTGGTAGCGTAGACATATACCAATTTTCATGCATATACATTTTACTTGCCTGCAAGGGATGATAAGAATTGCATAGTTTTTAGTGGAGTGAGATACAATGGCTATGGAACAGGTTGCTAGTGCTTAAGAGGAATTTTATTACTGAGGAAGGATTCTAACTGAGCCTTTTCACTCTGCTATGCAGGTTTGTCAGTAACTTACTAGCAGAAACAGTAGTAGTAGAAATACTGTATAACCTGAAAAACTGTGTATGGGCACATATGTGCTGTGGTCACAATATATAAATGTTCTTTATGAACCAGTACGAGCAAAAAGTGCAAGGAACAGGCACTTCAGTACAGAAATCCAGGTGGCAGAAAAATCTCTCTTTAGAGTACAAGTACACATCACCCATGCATGGGCCTTCATTGTGCTTTTGCTAAAATTGGAAGAAAGTTTGTTGCCTGAATTCATTTTCATAATTACTGCTGTGCCGGGCTTGGTGGTCATGGAGATTTTATACACTACCAGCGGGTTGGATTCAGCATCAAATCAATGTGTTTTTAATATGCTTGTGCCCAATGGAATCACCTCTGTAAAAGCCTGAGTTGGCTGATAATTGCAAAATCTGAAACCAGACCCTACTTGTGAAGATAATCACAGGCACTGAGTAGGTTAGAAATAGTTCATCACATACTGATCTTTTTTTGCCATGTAAAAAGATCACAACCTCACAAAATGGAATGAATGAAAGAGGTTATCGGATCTGTTTAGATTTCAGAACTAGATCTTTCTAAGCTTGACCCCTTTATCTCCTCATTACAGGGAGAAAACTTTAAAAAAATACTTTCAATAATATTAACTATAGTTTTTGTAATCAGTAGGTAAAGCATTATTGTGCTCTTCAGTTGCAATAGACAAGCACCAATATATTAACTGTGGGTGCCCTCTAGTGTCCTTTTTTTCTCACTTCAATTTATTTCAGCCTCTGTTATGGTTTGAGAATGTGACCAGGCACATTTGTATAATCACTGAGCATGGACAACTTTTTAATGAAAAGATAATACTGAAAAACGCCTTGCCCCCACTTCCCCAATAATTCTAAATAGGATTTTCCCCCTATGATGTAGGGTTAAAGATAGATTATTACTACATCATATCAGGTTCCACCACACAAATCAATAATCCCTTATATTATCCTTTTCTGCCAGAACATGTCAAATAGCTATACTTTCAATTTTAATATGACAGAAAAGGAATCCTTTATTTTGGACCATCTATCTTTATGCTACTAAACCTTACATATGATGGCAGTAAAATAGAATTGATTGCAACTGAACCATTATTTTATTTTAGGAAACTCTTTTATCCACTTAATTAGTCAAAATAATTGACAATCATTCACCTGATATCAACAGGCATAATGATGCTGTGATACTTGTGATTACATTTTGGAAGTAACACAGCATCAGAAAAGGAACAGTGCATGCAATGTCTCCAAATGCTAAGAACCTGGACTTTGAATATAAGAAAAATGAATATAAGAAAAAAATTCCTGAGCGCAGCTATGGAAACCCTTTTTGTAGCATAAAAAAGTATGATCAAAAAGAAAAATGCAAGATGACCCCATTTTGACCTTCACATTATCTTAATTATTTATAACGAGGAAGTAACTTTAAAATATTGCAATGTCAAGAAGCATCTATAAGATGCAGCCAAAGTTAAGCATCATTTATTTTAATATGGCAGAATTAAATGCATGATTACGGTATCTTTTTTACTGGAGCCAAGAAGAGAGCATTTTAAAATGCTGTTTGCATCATATTCTCATTTAGTTATAGCATAGCCTAAATTTTAAATTTAAATTTCTACAACTTTTAGTAAGGGAAGATTTTTTTAAAAAAGCATACATGGTTTTTTTTTTATTCTTAGCACTCTTATAAAGTATTGCAAACCTTCATTTTACTGTCCATTTAGACATAGAACCTTCTCTACGTAGCCTAGAGATAATTGAATTTTGTGTCTCTTCCAATCAATTGTGGGGGGAAAATCAGAACACAAACATGGGTATCTTCACTTTCCTTATTAATGAGGCAAGATAAGTAACCATTACTACACAGAAGGGAAAATATTCAAAAGAACCCATGGATATTACAAAAGTAGACTGACTTTCATAGAGGAAATTTTGAAGCACCTTATTTTAGAAAAATGTTCTTGGTTCAGGATGACAACCACAGAAGACAGGAAGCTTAATGTTTAAACGACTGTATCATACTTTTTGTTTTGAAATTTTCTGCATCTAAAGTAAATCATAGGTTGGATACACTCTATTTAATATATTCATGCTATTATAACACAGGCGCACAAAGAGAAGAAGTGCCGCAAAGCACAAATTCTCTTCTAAATCCTGGAAATTATCAACATAATTCACTTGCTTGAAAGCTTCTCTTATATCAATTCTTTCAAAAATCAGCATCAAAAGATTATTTAATCAATTGCATGGGGTAAATGGGCCAGAGGCTAAAACTTTGAAAAGTTTTAACAGGAAAAGTAAAAATAAAATAAAAAATCAAGAAGTGGCAACTGGAGTAAATATAATTGAAGATGTCAAAGTGAATATCTTTGGAGATTCTCATTCATCCAAGTCATGGTTGTCCCAAAGGTGCTTTCCAAAAGGCAATTGGACTTTCTTACTTTTCTCCTCGAAAACATTTCACTTCTCATCCAAAAAATGAAACAAATGGTATGAACCATGGTCTACAAGGCTTTTCTCTTATTGCATATACGCACAAGAGTATATAAGATGCACCCAGGTTTTGAAGAGGCAATTTTTTTTAAAAGTAGGTAGGTAGATAGAGGGATAGAAAGGGAGAGAGAGAGAAATACAGTAGGTAGGTAGGGAGAGAGAGAGTAGTTAGGTAGGTAGGTAGATAAAGGGATAGGGAGAGAGAGAAATAGAGAGAAATACAGAAGGTAGGGAAGGAGGGAGGGAGAGAGTGTAGGTACGTAGGTGGATATAAATAGAGAAATAGAGATTGAGAGAAATACAGTAGATAGTAGTTATTTCTGCTGGCACAGCACTTGATCAATGTAATTCTCATCAATCAAAGAGCTTTCCAAAAGGGGGAAAAAGTTTTTGCACTCCGCAAACCTCCCCAAAACGGCCCATTTTTCATGAAAACGGCCCCGTTTTTTTTTCAAAAAAAAAAAAAGAAAAGGCATGAATATCCTTGCAGAGTGCTCCTGGGCGGGGAGAGGTTCTCCTCTTTTCTCTCCTTATTTATTTATTTTTAAAGTCTTATTATGCTAATCTTCTGCATTATTATAAAGACCTCAGATATTTTCCCTTTCTGCCCAGGGATGGCCTGGACAAGTTTTCCTGAAAGTTCCATCTGATTAGCAAATCCTAGGAGGTGGCGTGGAGGCATGATGCCCATTTCTTTTATACTCTATGTCAACGTTTTTTTTAAAAAAAGCTTAAAATCTTGCAAATAACGATAACATAAAAATTAAGCCAGGATGATTACTGGAACAATGAGTATCAAAAGACAAATTAAAATCGAACACACAAAAACGATACTGAAAAAGATGCCGGTGTAGATAGATATGTCCTGAGAGAGACTGTTTTAACCACATGCTACATTATCACTGAAAACATATTGTTTAAAAATAACGCAATATATTGTTATATAAATGAAAAACTACCTACTAGCAGCAATGGTTCCAGAGAAATTTAGCACCAAGACTAACCGGAAGAAGATGGAGAAAATGGGAATGGACTGGAGGGAAGGAAAATGGATAGTTCAGTGTAACTGACATCATTTTACTGTATTCAAAAAGAAAAAAAAAAGGAAACTGGCATGAGTTTAGTCCCTCTGGAAACATGCTACCGTAGTAGATCCTGCAGCCAAAATTGTATTTTTTTACTCCTGTGACCCTCTAATGCAGCCAAAACTTCCCAAAACTGTTTTAGGATATATCAGAAGGGTATGGCACAAACAGGTGTGGAGGCTCTCTGTTTATTTAGGCTTGTTTATCCTAAACAATCCTTATTTATTAAGCTAAAAAAAGTTCTTCAGAATGCATGTATTAGTTTAGCTCCAAATCTCATAGTCCACATATCTATTAGACTATGCACTCTTTGAAAGAAGCTCACAGGTATATGCACAATACCCTGTTTTTCTTTTAGCCACACAATGGAACTTTAAATGTTAGTAACAGAAGGATATGTGAACCAGGAAAAGGACCTTGAAAATTGTTAAGCAATAAAGATGAATTTTGCATTGATATATCCTGCCACACAAAGACAGCAGGTATTTCTTTCACTTATTAAAAACAAACAAACAAACATAAAACAATCAATTTATGATTATAAAGACCAAGTATAAATAACATAAAATTAGCATATGTGTATTTTTAAGCCCTGGAGTCTATATCCTCTTAAAGGATTTGACTCATTGGCTATCTAGCTTCCACAGCAGCCTGGGTTTTCAGTAAAGAGTTTTAATTAATTTCTTTATTCCCACTATATAAAAATATAAATGCAAAAACAACCCACCCCCAATTTCCCTAATCTGAATTATACTATTTTCACAAGAGCATGCTATCAATATTGTAAGAAGATATACGTATGAACTTGTTAGTAGAGTTTTCACAGGACATTTGCCTAACACCGGAATTGCCCCATTGATGTGTCATGCTAAGAAAAATTATTCAGGCTAATTGACAATAGCATGGAAATTAACCAGATTACCAGTGGGATCCAATGTAACCTATATTGAGAAGCTAGAAGCAAATTCCAAGATGTGTGTACACAGGGCTCAGAAATCCCAATGATGATAAGCAAAGGGCTAAAATGGCTCAATAGCTGACTATAACTAAAATACCAGAGGTAAAAAAACAGACATACACATAAAAAGCATAGAGACGTAGCATGACATTGGCCTGCCATGTCTAGCTTATAAATTGAGTCAGGTTGATAATGCAGACTATGGCCCCAGTATGTGTTTCTGAAAAATGAAAGGTTGCCACCTACATTGCAGCTGCCACAGTTGAAGATGTCAGTACATAGTAAATGTTGCTGTATTCCTCTTAGCTTCCATCAGATCAGCTTACATTTTCAGTGTGAGTTTACATCATACATGTGCATCTGTGTGCGTGTATGTGTGTGTGTCTCTGTGTGTGAGTGTATGTGTACTATACCAAAGCTTAGAGTATTGATTAAAAAAAATCACCAGTTCTCTAAACAAGAGGCATTCATTGCTAAATGTCAGGATAAAATTCTGATCCGTGGTCCATGCTTTGCAGCACAGGTTTCTGATCCAGGGTGGACATCCTGCTTAACATTTCTGCAGACAGTGCATAACTATTGCTAGATTTCTCCTCAAACCAACTGTCTAGTGCCCGTTTGGCTTCGAAGTTGGCAATAGGTGGTCCATTTACAGCAATTGTCAAAAGATCGCTGAGTTGTTCCAGAGTAAGTCGGGAACGATTGTTTTTGCGCACTCTTTGAAGAGCATTTCTTCCCTTTTCGCAGCATGCTGTGGAAGTGGGAAGGACTTTGAGGATCTGGATTATTTTATTTAAAAGAGGAAATCTCTGTCTGTATTTACAAATATGACTGATTAAATCTTTAAAGCCATTTTTGGTATAATAATCCACCTTGAGTTCTCGCCATTCCATGAGCAAACTCCCTCTGGTGTCTATGCCTTCTCTGCTGATTTCTGTGCAAAAAGATGGCACTGCCTCCAGATGTTCAAATATTTGCATCATGTCTTCCCTTCCATAGCTCATAAGTTCTTCTGCACTTCGGGGCCAAGCTGCAAGATCAAAAACCTGGCATGCTTTCACAAAGGCTCGACTGCGAGGTTCAAATCTTTGTGCCAGAATCACTTGGGTCTTCTGGCATATTTTTTCTCGAATTGACTGGAATTTGGCTTCAGCCACCCGTAGGTTTTTCACAGCAACACCATTAAAGCTTTCACGGAAGTTCTCCTCAAATTCCTGTAGGTATTCCCCTGGAGAGTCCGCCAGTCTGCTAATTTCTTGGATGGCCTCCTCTATTTTATCATCTACTTGGGATATAAGGAGGTATTCACCTTGGAAAATGAAGGCAAGTCGTGAAAGGACTGCAATGACATCAAGCAAAAAATATATCAACTTAATGGATTGATAGTCCATAAGAAATTGCAAGAGAGCCAAGGCAATAGCAGAAGCATCTGCTCTTTGTGTTTGGCCACTGACATCTTTCAGATGGGCCACTACTTCCAGGTAGTCCTTAATGAGAGCATTGAGGACATTTTGTTCCCCAATGATCCATTTGATTGCTCGAATATCTCCCAAGAACTCAGTCTCTTCACAGAGAGTAGCAGCAGTGACCCTTAGCTCACACATCAGCCTAGGAGAGTAACGGTAAAAGCTGAGTAACTGCTTCAGGTTGTTCTCTAGTTCCTCAAGGCAGGGTAGTTCTTTTCCACTAATTGCATCCAATATTTCCAAGTGTGGCTTGTGTACCATTAGAGGTAAGCAGAGCAACCAAGGCAGAGTTTTCCTGATTGTCATGTATATGTTTGCTCTTAGACTGGCAGTAATGTTAGCACCATCTATCCCCAAACCAACACTTGGCTTTTCATCTTGCAGCCTCATTCCCAGAGATGTAAAAGCCCGATCTAATGCTTGAACATAACTATCCGTTGTAGAAAATCCCAGTTCTTGGAGAGAAAGGAATTCAGTGGCAGGTGGTCCGTCGCTGCTGACGTACTGTACATAAACTGCAACAGTGTCAGCAAGTAAGTCATCACTCTGCCCATCTAAAATGATGCTGAGGAAAGGAGACTGTCTCACCCGTTCAATGAGATCTTCTCTAAGAGCTCTAGCAATATGATGGATTAAGATTTGACAGTCTCCCTCATTCATATATTGATCCACCACTTTGAGTTCGCACTTTCTCAGTAGTTCTGCAAGAGGTCTAAAGTCACAATATGGCCGGCCTTCCATCGCTAAATGGTAGGCTGTATTAAACAATAAAGTCATATTTCGACACATCTCTTCTGTCTTCTCTGGGTGCATCCTGAGCCGGTAGAGCTGCAGGCACTTCTTGTGGAGATTGCTCTGGCTATGAAGTTTTATAGTGTGGATCTTGAATTGCTTTGAGCCAATGATGAAGGCTGAAGTTCGAGAAGACTGCACTGTATATTGCCGACAGACATGACACCACATTTCATTCAACGTAGGAGAGTACCGCAGAAACCAGAACTTTTTTAGCCACTCTTGCTTGAAGCGCCGGATCCTTCTGGTGACAGCAGACATCTTGGAAGGCTCATCGGTGGCTGTTATTATGTCATTTGAAACCGATTCATCTGCTGAATCTACTTCCTGATCATCATCTTCCATTATGGTAGGAACAGACATGATGCTTTCTGAAGCTGCCAAACAAACAAATAAACAAAAAAAGAATTACAGACAATTTAAGACAAAGTTCTAGAAAACAACATAAAACAGTAAGGTAATCGTACAACACTTCATCCATATGTACAGATGTCCCTTGTTTTCAATAAAAATGAACATGTTATTTGGGGTAAGGTTGAATTATAAATGTTTTGAAACCAATACTTTTATTAAAGTCCTAATTTCTAATTAAGTCTAAGCAATTTAAAAAAAATAACCTCAGCAGTATTCTAGCTATTACCATATTATAACAAGAACTATTGAGGTATCATGGAAGAAAGTGAAAGCGTTCTTCAAAAACAAACACAAGTCAACAAAGTTAAGAGTAAGTTCCTACATAAAATGTAAACTTTGCTTTATATGTTTCATATACATATGAACCAGTATATTTCACATAGCACACAGGAAACCAAACATACTTCCTAAACTGCATTCAAAATGATAGCCTACGATTCTTTCTCCTGCAATGTATGAAGAATATAGCAAACCAATTTGCTGCAATATTTTTATTGAAAATGAACATATTACAATAAAAAGGAGAAGATGATTTATAATTACAAATTATAATTATAATACCCCAAACTGTTCAGAGAATTAAGTCTGTGCTTCATAAGACCCAACCATGAGACTTCAGAAATGTAACGTCTCCTAGTATAATGTTTAAGGAGCATTTTTATTTTATGTAACTTACCAGTGGGATATGAAAATGCTTGATATTCAGGTACCTGAGGAGGTAGTAGAGATGGCTCAGCTAACTTGCCAGATCTTAGCAGATTTAGCTCAGCCTGCAATTCCCGAATCTTTCTTTTCAGCCGTATGCAGTTGGGACACAAGGAAGTTGTTGGGAGTTCGAGAGCATCATCATCAACAGTGGGACTGTTCACTTTAAACGACAAAGGTTCTTCACCTTCCTCTTCCAGCAAGCCAATTTCTTTGGATGTGGTAAAGTGAGAACTGTGAGGGACCTTCCACTCACCCTCATTTTTGTGTCTACTGTGATTAGGAGAACTGTCTTTAACATTAGTCCCACATGTTTCTGAAATATCTTGGATTTGGAATCTCAAGGATTTTCGAGTGGAAGGGGTAGAATTTTTGGTGAACTTATGATCTTCTACCTTAGTTGATTCCAGAGAAGCTTCTAGGACATCTTTGAAGATGAGGTCTATTTTCTTTTTCTTGGTTTGGGGTTGAGATATCCCTTCTTCAAAGCTACGTTTGTAGGAACTCTTCCCTGGTTTTGATGTAGTGAGCTCAAGAGGGTAGATCACATCTTCTTGGCTTTCTAGAATTCTTTCTGTCTTTTCTCTTAGTAATCTTCTGTCCCCTAAAAAAGAAATCAGAAGATGCTTATTCATGGGGACACTACAACATTCCTGACACAAAAGCTAAAGCAAAAAGGTAGGACAAACTTTTCACATGTTGTATAACCAATAAATACATTTACTGGAATAAATATTTAGGCACCCTAATGATGGGTAATATTGAAAATCAAACAATATCTAGGTAATATTCAGAGGTTTGCTTCAATACACTTCAAAGAATAGGCAGTTAATCTAAAGTAACAGGTAGCTAACCTGTAATTGAAATTAAAATAAAATATAGATGTTTCAGCTTGCTGGAAATGTAGTGATAACTTTGACTTGGTAAAAGGCATCATGTCAATACTATGAAGCTTCCACGTTAAACCAGTAACTTGATAGACCTTTCCACTGCATAATAGAGTGACACGAGACATGAGAATACACAGGAATTACAATCTCATTTCCCATATCGCTAACTATCAAGAGTTAATTAGAACCAGGCCAGTGATATCCAAGACTGAGATCTATAGCTTGTTGTAATACATTACTAAATGGACATAAGCAAAATTTACCAAAAGCAGAGATTTTAGCAGATTAGCAGTTATTTAGAAAAAAATAACCAAATATCCTTACCTGGATATTCAGAAGATGATGGATTTGATTCTATCTTTCTTCTGTCTTGTAAATAATTCCAAGCATCAATACTTGGTTGTTTTCCAAACAAGGTGCTGCTTAATGTTGTTATATTACATTTGCGCTTATGTAACAGCTTTAGTATAGATGTGCTTCATCAAATCCTAGCATCATAGACCTCAGCAACTGCAATAGTTTCATCTACTTGTGACACTAGAGGAAAACTGCTATGCAAGTATTGCAACTCCAGGTTTTGTGATGCTGCATTGGAACTTCTAACCAATACCAATCTGTTGTAACAATGCATCGATTTGCATAGGACTTGTTTTGATTTAGGAATTTTAAAAATGCATACATACAATATACAAGATTTTAGTCAATTCCATATTTTACTTAGTTTTCAGAGTGTGACACTAACTGGTGGTTTGGTTAGGATGTGGCAAATGTTTTAAGTGGCACTTTTCTATCTGAATATTTATTTGAGACTTGACAGAGTAATTCACATTTTTCCTTTAAAAAAATTCTATTCCATCTTAACCACAAATATTTGGAATTAAAAACTGTTGTGTCCATAGCAAACCAGTGACCTTAATATTACACCTTGTTGCAGCATTTATGTGATGAAATCATCTCATATACACTGTCATTTTGTTCCACTTGTAGAAATCTACCAGGCAAACATAAGAGTTTTTAAAAATAGTATGCTTCCCACACGGTAGATGTAAAGCCGTACTGTTAAGATTTCTAGCAACCACAATGGTACTGATGATGGCATGTAGTTACAAAAACTAATTAAATCAAGGAAGTTGACTAAATTATGTTAATAAGCTCAGTTTGCCAGAATCACCTGAGAATTTCTTCAAAATAGCAAAGCTTATTAATGGGTTACTGTTTTCAAGATGATGTAAGAGGGAAGGATGGAGTGTATGAATTTGAAAGAGGAGAAATAAAAACGTGGAATATATTTGCAGTTTTTGTGGGAAGGATCAGTTTGGAAGATTGGGAAACTTTTAAGGGCCTTGATGCAGAAAGATTCACCAAGCTTCTAGAAGTAGCTGTTTGGATTGTAAGTGGTTAGGAGATCAGGCAGATGAAAGGAGTAAGCAAATTTTGATTGGAGTCAAAAAGCATCAGTGACACCCATCAGGAGCCTTTCTGGGCTTCTGGATCTGTCAGGATGGTAGTTGAATCCCTCCCCCCTCTATCAATGAGGGATTTATACTTCATATGGTGGAGGCTGGGAGTTCACGAGCTCCATGATAACCATGGGTTTTTCTCAGGAAATCATGGAACTGACATGAATTGTATTTACTTCAGAATCTCTACAATATGATTTTGTATAAAGGTTACTACCACCAGCTTTTATGCCATGGTTAGATCACTTCCTGGTCCAGATGTGACTGATGGCTGTGTGATCACCAGAAAGCTGAACCCATTCAGATGATCCACCACAGGTACCACATGGATTTCTAATGGATGCTTGGAATTTCCTTGACAATTGATAGGTGAATCAGCAAGATGCCCTTGAAAAAATCATGAATCATCCTGTCTCTGTCAACAAATTCCAGATGACCCCTTGACTTTCTCAGAGCCCCCAGAAATGTGACAAATTAGCACAACATTTTTTCAATAAAGTTTATCAGAGTTATTCTATTCTGAGCAGATCCTGGAGTGTTGACTAAGACATAATGTTGCCATGTTTTGGGGGTTTCTTTTTGCTTTGACTTCTGAGGAAGTACATTGGATGCTCTCTAAGAAATCCTCTGCTGCCATATGAGCTGGATTCTTGCCTCTCCTTGGTCCTTGGACTGCCACAGGCAGAATAATTATTTGGATCTGGGAGATCTTATTGTAGATAACATTTCTAGTCACCTTAAAGGAAAATTACTGTTAGTCCATTGGGATTCTCTGGTGGTTCCAGTGGTATTTCTGAATTAGAAAGCACAGTTCCTGAAGAAGTATATCCATAGTTTTGGGGATTCTCTTGGATTTGTGGTCCTGCTAGAATAATATAAGGAAGCTGTAGCCAGGAGATCCTTTATCAGCATCAGTTGCAACATTAATTGTATCCTATCTGGGACAACAGTATCTTACTATAGTAACTCATGCCTTCATCACCATTCACTTGAACGACTGCAAAATATACTCTATGGAGCTTCCATTAAAGACAAATTAGAAACTTCAGTTGGCTGAAAACTCAATGGCCTGTGTGATATCCAGCCCTTGCAGGTGGAAACACATTAAACTTCTGCTGTGGGCCCTGCATTAGTTTCCTATATACTTCCGGGTGAAACTGAAAATGTTGTTGTAGTCTTTACTATAAAGCTCTATGTATCAGATTACTTTTAATAATACAGCTGTCTCTTAAAATCAGCCCAACCCAAAGCAATCTTTTCAGGAAGACCATCCTGTGATTTCCTACATTTTGGTGAGGAAGGAAGGAGCAAAACTTAGAGCAGCCCTCTGGAATGGCTTTTCATTAAAGATGGTTAGTTCCCATTTAAATTGCCTTCTGAAAAAAGTAAAAAGGGGAACTAATGCCAAGCCAAATTTCAGCTTGTTTGTAGGTGCTTTTTGATTTTAATATGTATGTTTTAATTGTACTTGCATAAATAGTTCAGAGTACTGTGAGATTATGATCAGGTATAAACAAAATAAATGAATAAAATGATGCTTGGTAGAAGTGATGGAATTTGAGCCAATAATTTGTTTCTATTTATTTTTACAATTTTGTCTGTTCATAGGCCTTTGTGCTGGATGATGCAATCACCTTTTGTAGTACCAGTAATTATTATATTGCTTGGTACTTATAATCAGTAGGAAAAAAATAATGAGACTTTTCTATAGTCTCAAAGGTACTTTTTCAAAAGGCAAGTGCACTTTCTTTGTTTTTCCTTCAAGACTCACTTCTCATCCAAGAAACTTCAGTTCTGAACTGAAGAAGCTTCTTGGATGAGGAGTGAAACATCTTCAATATTTTTTTTTTTAGATTTAGATTAAAAATGCCATTCTGGAATATCATGGGATTTATGGGTAACACTCTTCTTGATCATTTTCAATTTTTTGTAAAAACCTGAATGTTATTTTATGCTACTGAAGGCCGCAATCACTGTTAAGTATTTTATGCAGCTTTTTTAGTTAACCATATATTTTAAAAGAAGGCTTTCCTTTAAAATGTTTTAAATTAATAGGTATAACACATACTTTTGTAGTAGATTAAAAGGAACATATCTGAGAGGTCTCATATGAAACATTTCTCAAGGATTTTGACTAAAATGGAGATTTATCACTGAAAATGAAGTTCTTAAGTGAATGATTAATTCAGAATTAGGAACAATATACAAGGCAGGATTACCAGGATTATGGGCTGCAAAAATCTGGAGGACCAAAATGGCAACAAAACTTTTTACTATAATCTGGTGGTAATCCTGGTTTTACAACCCACAATTGGAGTTCCTCCTACTATATCTCAAGTGGTTTCTCTATAGGTTCCATCCAAATCTTCTCTTGAACACCTGGTTTGTTTATTTGTTTATTTAAATTTAGCTGCAAGCCAATTCACAGTGACTTTGGATAGCTTTCACTAAAAAAAAGCACAAACAATAAATGTATTTAGTTGCCAACTACAGTATAGGCGTTTTCCTTTACAGGAGTTTTCCTTGTCATGAATAGACTGCCAGCAACTGATTTAATTTATTTCCCTGCAGTGAAACAGGAACTTTCTCTTCCTTTTATGGTTTAATATCAGGTTTAATTTATATGATTTAAATACCAGATCTTACTGTATACGATGCTCATGGAATGCTTCCCTGTGAACAATAATTGTGTATAATTCAATTCAGCATACAAGAGGGAAAGAAAAGAGCTTTAACATTGTAACTCATAAAACCAGGAGAGCAAATCATGTTTAACTACAAAATATAACTTAACATTTCTACCTAATAGAACCTATCCTAGAGTAATTCCTTTCATCTCTTTCTCACAGCAAAATATTAAACTCTTAATCAAGGGAATTTTTCTCCTTACATAAAGACATATCACCAACTAACTTCAACTTTAATTAACATCTTATAGCTAAGTCCCAACTATGAAGTGTGTCTCCTCAGAATTTTCCTTTCCTAGCAACAGGAGAGAATTTTAATTTGTTAGGAGTCTTCATCTAGTTACAATATCAACATTATTTATCACATAAAAGTATTCGTGAAATAAATGTAGAAAGAGTATGGATGATAGATTACTGGGTATGTATGTTTAGATCTCATTGATCAAGTTCATCTCTAAATTTTCAGTTTCTGGGTTTTCTGTGACACTGATTCCAGGATTAGGCAAAACAGAAGATTCAAGATCCACTTCCACATTCAAGATACACAGACTATTTTAAGCATTATTAGCCATGTTCCCATCTCAAATTCTCCAATTCCAAGGTGAACAACATCCATAAAATCCTGCCTGAACAAATATATTGCCCAATACTATCAGAATGAGAGTCTGGAAGGGTGGTTTCTTCACTGAGATTTCAGGAGATAGTAGGATAGAGCTAACTGCACCATTCTTAAGGCAGGGAGAATACTATTTTTGCAGCTAGGGACTGCATATTTATTATTATTTGTTTAGGCTCCAGTGAACTCTAGAAGGCTGTGTATAGGTGTTTATGTGTAGCATATGTTTTAAAAGGAAAAATTACAAAACTGAACATCAACAATTTGTGCCAAATCTCAGCAGTATAATCCTTGGTAATTCCATATGGGGAATACATAATAGACCTGAAGACGTCAGCTGCATTTCTCAGACTAGTACTACTACTATCTTAACATTAAGATATGCCTTTTTAAACAAGATCTTCAATTACCTAATAATTACACTATATTATATAGAATTTTCTTCCACTGATCTGGTATGTTTTCATAAACCAATTCATGAACAGCTAGCCATAATTTTAATTGTTTCACAATCTTAATACTGAACTGGAGAGAAGCAGAAGAAGGAACTTTCCTTCCAGAAAATTTTCTGCATCTGACTTTTTTCTGTTTAAGGATTTGCTTATAATACATACATGCATGCATGTACATGCACGCACACACACACATATATGTGAATAAAACAGAGTAAGTATGCATTTGAAAATATAGTCTCTTTTACCAAGTCAAAGCATAAGACAAAAATACTACATATTCTTGATATTGGAAAAGTGAAATAGGCTGTATTTACTAAATCATGTTTAACTGTGGTTTTGCTGCAAATATAAACATTACAACTTTGTATAAATGATCCAAATATTTGAATATTTTTAAAAATCAGTTTATCTGCAGGACTGGCCATGGGATGTGTTTAATGGCTGCTCTTTTATCTAAAGAGGTACATTGGAATTCATTAGAAGTTTCGACTCTTGATATAACAATAAATTACAGTTTGAAAGTAAAGCTCTCCCAAAGCAAAATAATAAATTCATCCAAAGAGATTCCACAGACCATTAGGTATTTCACATGTGATAATAAAACACTGTGATAATAAAACACCTTTGAAAAGATAATTCAAATATAGTATTTATTACTAGCTGTCAGCCCTTAAGCCATTTGGGGAGCATCTTCAAGGCTGCCACACTGAGGCCGGGTGGATCTGTGGGAACGCAAGGGGGGAGGTAGAGACAGCTGGAGGGGATGCGTAGGCAAAATAACATTCTTTCTCATGGGAGCCAAGGATGCTCTACCAGGTGTTGGAACGGCAAAGCCTGCCGTAGTTAGGACTATAACCTGATTGGACATATGACCTGGAGGAAAGGAACTTTGGACTTTGATTTGAATGGGGAAAACCCTGGGTCCTTTAGAGTTGAGTTTTCACCAGCTGTGCCAATATGACATCCCGAATAAAATTATTGTTTGAGGAAATTCTAGGCCTCAGAGTTTGATTGCTTTGGAGTTATTACTGAAACCCTGACACTAGCATTACCTCAAATAATGCATAAACAATGTTAATAAAATATGGATAAAGCATTAAATAGGCAGAATTTCCCCAGAAATCAAGTGTCTGGTCTTTCCACTAATCCAAAATGGTTGTAGAAGACACTAACCAGTGATCAGGAGAGAAAACATGACCATAGTAGCTTCATACTGAAACTTCATACTTGGGTTCAGCATATTATAGTAGTCACCTTCTTCTTTGGATTTGGTGCTTAGTGCCTATTTGTGTTGCTATGAACAGTGCCTCAATGATATCTTTTAATCCAACTGATTTCCAGACACTGGTAAGATTTCCCAATGTCTGCCACCTCAGTTATTTGTCGATGTTATATCCTATGCAGGGTCTTGTCTTGCTATGGCACTGTTTGATCTTCGTCCCATGTCTGCTGCTACTTCAGACATTCTCTCAGCACATTTTTGAGTGCCATCTTACTGATATACTCTTGGATGTTCTGGGTTTCATCAAGGACAGTGGTTTTGACACTCATCAGATGCCACCTGACCTCTTTTTGGCTGGTATACAATTTCTGGGAAATTGGGGTGGAAACTTTCATACATTGTGAAGAGCTTCTGGGAAGCAGCTTCCCTGTACTACTTTGACGAGCAAGATATTTTAAGACTGGCAGGGAATACCTGATAATGGCATAGATTTTGTTCTTCCCATTGAGCTGACTTATCTTTTGGTGGTACTTGATGCTGCTGTCTTCGTTGCCTCCCCACTGTGGTTCCCATGTGACTGTCGGATACCAATATAATTGTAACTAATCTGTGTGTTTGATATGTAGCCCACTAGTGGCTCCACCTCATCAGTCTTAACTACTTTCCCACTTTTGACTATCATCACCAAATTTTTGCAGTCTGAATGACATCCTAATGTCCTCACTGTAGATTTGTGTCAGGTAAAGCAGCAAGTTCATTCTTAGCATAAATGTTGATTTTATCCATTAGAGGAGATGGCTGGTGGTAGTTCCACTCTTGAACTTGTACCCATAGCCAGTTCTTGTGAATATCTGGCTGAGGAGGTTAAAGCCTTTGCAGAACAGCAGAGGGAACAGTGTATCACCTTGGTATATATTACACTTGATGGCCACTTGAGTGAGTTGCCTTAGTTGACTTTCAGTGCTATCTCCCAATGTCCTATTGAATCCTTGAGGAAGGTCCTTAGTGTCCTGATCACTTTGTATAGTGCAGGCATTCAGAAATCCAAGTGAGTGGCACTGAGTTGTAGGTGTTCCTGTAGTCAATCCAAACTGTGCTCAGATTGGTCTGTCTAGACCTTGAGTCTTGGGTAACTGAACTATTTATGAGCAACTGCTATTTTGAGCTTTTGTTGTTGTTCCCAATGATCTTCTGGACACTTCTCATGTACTGTTCCAGAAGCACACATGCACACATACCCACAGGTCAGGAAATAAGGAAACACAGTTCAGATAGTTACCACTTTGACTACCAAGCACCTGGAGTTTGCAGCATGCTGATTTTTAAAGTTGTCATCATTTTTTTTACCTCTTGTCGTTTTTCACTCCAATTTGATACCAGATTTTAAAATAAAAATGCTTAGAAATGTAATAAAGCTACCTTTAACTTTAACCAAGATTGCAGCTACTCAAAAAATAAAAATAAAAACAATAATCTTTTCATAAATATAATCATTTCTACAGTTCTGTAACCAGGAAAGTGCATTTACACAAGCCTACCTGCACACAATGAGCACCAGCTAAGTATGACCCAATTATCAGCAACTCTCTCAGCACTATTGGTTTTAAAGCATATAGGCTGGTCCAATTAGTAGAAAGAAAATTGTTGGATACTACATGAAAAACAGTATTTTTTTTTCATCTACAATCTACCTCTTTCATTTTTGCTTCAAGTTTTAGGACAACGTAAAACTCCATGCAAAATACATTACATAAATAAATCACCCATAATAGTGTTGAAAAAAATAACAGGGAAAATAATTTCATTTGGATCCTCCTCTTCCTTTCTTTCAACCATTAACTTAAATTAACTACAATATATGAAGCTCCCTTTTAAAGTACTTTTGTGAGTGGACCTTTACACCAAGAAGGAAGCAAAACCCATAACGATGCATGCACACTATCCTGACAGATCAGTATATCTTTGTCCTAATGTCTGGATATATTTGGAAAGTTCCGAATTAATTCTGAATGTTTTGATCTCTGTTAGTGGAGAAATCATTCGTTCTCCAGCACTCATCAGTTTTTGGTATATAAAGTTGGTCAGGTATATTTGATGAATATTAATGGCTGCAGATCATTGTCAGATTTAAGCATCACGACAGCCATTGTGTTTGCCAGAAAGATACAGATATGTTGCAAATTGAAAAGGACATTACAACTGTACCACAGTCACTGTATCTGCCCTATTTACCATCACCACCCACCCCCAAAATCAAGCCAAAAATATCTCCCTCAAGACAATGCTGTTTACTTTTCAGTAGATAGTAGATAAAATCTCCCATATCCCTTACGGTATATACTTTATTTGATGTATCTACCGTCTTTTCCCAAAAATAAGACAAGGTCTTATTTTCTTTTGAACCTCGAAATAAGCGCTTGGCCTTATTTTCAGGGAGATCTTGTTATTTTTGTGGTGCAGGAGGTGGCGAGTGTGGCCACCTCATGGCTGCTGCTGTGTGGCAATATTTTCAGGGCGGGCTTATTTTCGGGGGTTTATTTTAGTGCATGTGCTCAAAAGCCCGATTGGGCTTATTATCTGGGGAGGGCTTATTTTCAGGGAAACAGGGTATTTCAACTGTATTGTCTGTTTATTTTAACCTATTATTTTACACTGCTGATTTTTTATTTTATTTGTGGACTTCTTTTCATACATGATTCTTGCAAGAACTGCCTGATAACCAGGTCAAAAATAAAGACACAAACAATTAGTGTAAGGAAAGGGGGGGGGAATCTCACCTCTTGTGAGGTTTCGGTTGATGGTCTCCTGAGACATACTGTGCAGCCGCTTCATGTAATCTTCACTATACCAGACCCTTAGTCTCTCCCCTGGCCGGATGTCCCGACAAGTCCGAAAATAAATCCTCTCGCTGTGCTGAAATGCCATTAGGTTCTGCTCTCTCTCCTCTCGAGATATAGCCACATACCTAGGGACAAGGATGAGGCAGGTTTTTACTTATAAACAGGCTGAATAAAACCTTAATCCACAATTGTAGCAGAAGTGACCTTCAAAGAGAGCCACAGAAACAGAAGCATTGGATGGCATGAATAATGACATGTGAAGAAACAGAACTGTAAGAAAATAATGGGCACCCTTAATGAATATTAAAAAACTTCTTGAGATTAGTATAGGCCCCATTGTTCCTGTTCAGGAAAAAAATCTAATTGCTAAACATTATTCATTTCCAAATTTCTGTGTCTATTATTATTACCAATTAAATATCGCTAAAATAAGAGCGTGCTTCAGCTTCAGGATTTGTAAGACAGTCCCGGTTCAGATTCAACTAAAATTAGTTATGGATGTTGCAGACTTGGTTTTACATTTGTGTTGTAGAAACAGCAAGTTAGAATTAGAAGAACTGCAGTTGTACAATATTCTATAAGAATAAGAATAGTCCATTTTAATAGCAAAATGATAATTAATCCATACAAGCAATATGATCTTTTACATCCAGTATTGTTGGATACTGCATGTCTAAAGAATAAACAGATAGAATAAACAGACCACTACTCTGAGCTGTTCCCATTCAGTTTCCTTATGTAGAGCTGAAGCTAGTCAAGGTGTCGTGTAAAAGTGGCCTCTAGGATAGGACACCGTGAGCACTCGGTGTTCAATTATTCTACCCAACTAAAAAAAAATAACATAAATTTTAAGGATAGCATATGTAAGGTTCATTTTCCAGTCTTACTCTTCTTAGGAATTATGTAGATGGAGAAGACACTTAAGATACACTTTTCTGAGGAAACACCCTGTGTGGCAAAGACCTCTAAAAGATATTTATTTGCTTGAAGCACCCTGAAATACTTTATCTTGTTCTTAAGCTATGAGGATGGCTAGTTGCCTCTTGATTTTATGTTTCATGAAATTCCAAATCACATCCCAAATGGATTATCTCTAACACTCACCTGCCTAGTGAAGCTGAATTCCCACCTGTATCCATTTTTTTCCTATTTAGTTTTACTAACGATCATTTAACCTGAGAGGATGTGCCTCATAGATTGGTGGGAGAAAAGTCACTGTGATATGAATTATACTTTTCCTGAAAGCTTAACTATAAGATAGATGCAAAGATTTATTTCCTGTTCTGATCATGTGCATTTAGAAGCCATGGGCCTAGGCTTCTCTTTCTCCTTGCTATTAATCAGGATAGATACAAGAGATTCATCATTTTTCCAGGAAAGGCTTGGCTAGTAAACTGGTTTTGGATTAACAAACTCCTTCAAGTGCTTGAACCAAAGACCCTGTGAGCCAAAGTTCCTGGCAGATTGATGTGTACAAATGCTACAGCCCTGGTACAGAATTGAAGGCATTCCAACAAAGAGTTGGAACTCATGAACTCTTGGCAAGTTGTTCAGACTTTCATTTGTCTTGTGTCAACTGAGATATCAGAGAGAAAGAAGCAGGTCCAAACTGAGATTCTGATTATAATTGAATTTTGCTGTACATTATAGCTCTAGTGCAATTTCTTTCTGTACATATTTTTTGCTCCCTAATTTTCTGTTAGATACCTTCTTTGTTTCTGTACACTATTGGCTTAGGTATTAGGCAGGGATCATACGGATTAGAAAAGAGCAAATAAAGATTTTAAAAAGCAATTGTAGCTTTTCATTTATTTTTTGTTTCAAGAAAGAACTGTGGAATTATGCATCTGATTACCTCTATATATTTTTCATTGACCAAATTAAAGAAACATTTGGGGAAAACATTGCTTATCTGGTGAACCTCTGAAGCCTCTTGGATTAAAAGCTGCCTATTCTACAGTTGAGTAAAATTCTATCTTAATTAAATTGCAATGTCATGGTATGAATGGAGGCATCTTTTACCCAGATAATTTGCTTTTTTTTTCATTCAATGACTGGGTAGGTCCCATTTGGGACCGACTTCAGAAATGACTTCAAGTTCAATGCATTGATGCAACATTGTTCCCTTTTATTACATGCCTTGCACAGTTGTGGCTGGATTTTGTTCTCCCTTCCAGTTTTTCTACATAGCATCCTGGAAGTGATAGTCCACCATCTTTCTACTACCACTTTGGAATTATGATGAAGAGAATAGTGAAGAGAATTATGCTTTATTTTTAAAGGTGGACAGGTGCTTTCACCCTTGGTGGTAAGCAGTCCATCATTTTTT